>NC_090734.1:116017124-116029624 GCF_036898095.1 Palaemon carinicauda | reverse complement strand
ATCCAGCAGGGTCACCCTATTCCAGGTATAGTTCTCCTTTCTCTTAATACTTATGAACTGTTTACTCTACCATCTAGATCTTCCCATATGGCCACACCATCCAAACCTACTGGTCCATTCTTTCACCTGCGTTATTCTACCACATCCGCATATTTCCACATTACTTAATCTCTCAATACGTAGCTCTTGGGTATGTATAACTCCAATTACAATAATTAAAACATGATATACAGAATAATACTAAAGTGTATGGCTACTAAGAAAAAGAAACATCTTAAATCAAGATATTTCGACTTCAATAAAAGCAATGTAATTGTTTAAAAGGCCTTGTTTCTTCATAACTAGAATTTCGGAGTAAAATTGGTGTCCTACTGTGCTGAGAAGAGATCAAATCTTACAAATCATTAAGCTTTTTAAATCAAACGTGAAATCAAAGGTGGATAATATTTGTCTAAGATATGGAAGTGCTTTACAACTTGATATTATAATAAGGACCTTGTGTTTTTTCTCAGAATCTTTATCGTTACTGTCCTAAATCACTTCTTATGAAATCTACAATGAATTTTGTAGGCTTTGTCAGGCGTAAACCTTCAAAATATTTTACCAAATTTCTACTACTACTGAAAAAAAAAGAAAAAACATGAAAGGCGTCTATTGGATTGATTCATAAAACAGTATAAATATCAATGGCAGTTCGATTAATCATTGCTTCCCAATAACAAATAGTAGAAGATTTAAAAGCTGAAATTCCCTGATCAGATTTACCACCGACAATCAGTGGACTTTTGTAGTTATGTAAAGCCCTATTTAAGTATGTAGATCTGTATCTGAAGGAAATTATTATCGATGAACGTTTGATATAAAAATAGGTAATTGATCTCCAAAAAAAAAAAAAAAAAAAAAAATTGCAGATCTTTTTTAATACTTGTACACAGATTCGGTAAATAGTTAACATTTTGGCTACTATGCTTAAATACAGATTTCTGCCTGCAGAAAGATTTGAATGAACTAGCCTCTGCTATAGAATTAAAGTTAGAATTTTCAAAAGAAAATATTAGGAGATACGATCATCTCAGGACATATTAGGTTTTCACATTCTCTAACGTACAGTGGCTGAGAAAATTACATTTTGCCAGTTCTAAATTCTTAAAATATTAATTACAAAACATTAATGTTATGTAGCTCATAATGCAAAACCGTTTTATTATAAAACCGTGAAAATAAGATTATTCTAACAACTAATTGGAAATAAGAACGATTGGAAAACACGCATTTGCTGTCTTATTTCTCTTGATCTGAGTTTATGCGACCAATATCGACCGTATCCATGGAGTACACTTGTGATTCATTTAATGATCTTCCTAATCAGGTAGTTAGATCGGTAGAAGTTCAAAAATTCAAATTTTGCAGCAAATGTTTTTATGTTGAACAGGCTGACATGAATCTTTTTATAGTTTATATATGAAATATCTGTTTTGATGTTATTACTGTTTTTAAAATATTATAATTTAATTGCTCATTATTTCTCATTTTGTTTATTTATTTCCTATTTTCTTATATCCTTCCCTTGGGGTATAGTATCTTGTTTTTCCAACTAGGGTTGTAGCTTAGCTAATAATAATAATAATAATAATAATAATAATAATAATAATAATAATAATAATAATAATAATAATAACTGTAAAAACACACTTTTAGAGAATCCGTCGTCAAGGGCCTACCAGAGTGCTAACAAAAGCTCATAAAATCCTGCGCATGGGACTCGAGTCCCCTTATCTGGGACAGACGAGCTAAGAAATGTGTGTCAGAATTAATCACTCTAAATATAGATGTGCAGTACATTTAATTAATCTCAAATTAAATTCATTGGGTCCATAGAAGTATGTTGATATGTGGAAATATCACCTCTAGAAACATCTTAGAAGATGACAATGCTCTAAGTGAAGGACTACAGTAGGTGCCTTTGACCTGTTCGGTGGAGGTTCGAAATAGAAACATCAGATTGTCAGTAATTCTCCTGAGCTGATCCAAGACAAAAAAAAAAAAAAAAAAAAAAAAAAAAAAAAAAAAAAAAAAGATAAATAAATTGAGTTGGTCCAAGACAAGAAAAGAAAATATTGAGTTGATCCAAGACAATAAAAAAAAAGAAAAAAATGAAGAAATATTGAGTTGATCCAAGACGAAAAAAAGAAAAAAAACAGAAATATTGAGTTGATCAAAGACCAAAAAAAAAGAAAAAAAAAGAAATATTGAGTTGATCAAAGACAAAAAAAAAGAAAAAAAGAAGAAATATTGAGTTGATCTAAGACACAAAAAATACAAGAAAAAAAAAAGAAATATTGAGATGATCCAAGACAAAAAAAAAAAAAAAAAAAAAAATATTGTAATATGGATTTATGTTTCGTTAATCTTTATCGTTGTTAGTTTCGGTAAAACCGAGTCTTCTTTGAGAGAGTTTTAGTGTGATTTATTTAATTTTCTTATGAATGTAATCTTTGTTCAACATTTTTTTTTTTTGTGATGATAATAAGTCTATTTGTCTATCAATTTATTTATCTATCTACCTATCTGTCTATCTTAGGAGCATTATATATAATTGTTTATATATATATGTATATATATACAGTAAATATATATATATATATAGATATATATATATATATATGTATATATATACATATATATACACATATAAATGTATATATATATATATATATATATATATATATATATATATATGTATATATATATATATATATATATATATATATATTCATATATATATATATATATATATATATATATATATATATATCCTTTATAAGTGGGATACCTTAACGTGATGAAAGGGTTTGCGTATCGTCATGATCAGCAAGCTGTACTAGTCAGGGCCACCTATGCTAAGTTGGTTTGCTGTGAGCGATCAGACGAAAATGTTCCATCACCAATACACACTGGCCAGCGTGGTGATGAAAACTGGCAATCGCCAGACATGAATTGACATGTCTGAGGCTTTTGTCCTTCAGTGGACTATAAACGGCTGCACTTGTTTTAGGCCTGCATACACACACACACACATACACATATATAAATATATATATATATATATATATATATATATGTATATATATATATATATATGTTATATATATATGTATATATATATATATATATATATATATATATATATATATATATATATATATATATATATATATATATATAACCGAAAGCACCCAACAGAAATGTAGATAGAATACCTTGGTTTGATACAACTAAGTTTCTAAAAGATGAGCCCAGAGAAATATTTGCAATTGAAAGTAGGAATCGATTTGCAGCCTTAGAGACTTTAAGAGACGAACCACCAATTAATGAAAAATGATTTGATATTAAGAATGAATATCAGTCAGTTAGAGGTGAAATTTTGGGACATACAGTTACAAGGAGAAAATCATGATTAGACTAGACTGATAACAGGATATTATCTGACCTAGAGTATGCTGATGACGCTGTCCTTATTAGCAGAACACCACGGGTCTTGCAAAGCTTGCTTACCAGAATACATGAAATGTCACAAGAGGTTGGGCTCAAAATAAATAGAAGAAAGACAGAGATGCTGAGAACAGAATATGCAATGGAAGTTGAAATATTGTTGGAAGGAGAAAGGATTAATGAGGTGGAATCATTTAAATATTCAGGAACTATGATATCTAATACAGGATCTTCAGAATTAGAGTTTAATGAAAGATTGAATAAACAAATCAGACAATGGCTAGGTTAAGTAAAATTTGGAAATCAAATCACCTGAAATTACATATAAAAATCAGACTATATATCAGTTTAGTGAGATCGGTGTTCATGTATGGACATGAGTCGTGGTTTGACAAGAAACAATATTCAACAAATTTTGTAGATTTGAGAACAAAGCCCTCAGAAGAATATTGGGAGTTGAATCGCAGAACAGGATTAGAAACTAAACTATAAGAGAGATTACTAGAGTGTCTTATGTGGATGAGATCAGGGTGACGGGTAGACGGAAATGGTTTGGTCATGTTCTTCGCACTCCCCAAGAGAGATTAGTTCTCAAAACTATTAACTGGGCTCCTCACGGCTCTAGAATAGTTGGAAGCCCAGGCCTACATGGCTGAGGACTATGAAGCGTGAAGTATGAGAAGATGAGTGAAGTATTGATTTAAAAGCTCAAGATAGCAAGGTAGACAGACACGACTGGCGAAATTTAACCGAGGCCCTTTGCGCCAATAGGCGTAGGAGGTGATGGTATATATATATATATATATATATATATATATATATATATATATATATATATATATATGTGTGTGTGTGTGTGTGTGTGTGTGTGTGTGTGTTTGTATCATAGCGTCATAGATTAGAGAGATTGCATCACCAACAGGCTATAGAAACACAACAATCTGCCCCACAACAACAAAAAAAATATCCTTGAAGTATATCTCACCCTGTTTCTCAAGTCCTTGAAAACCAGCGAATGAATGATTATAATCTTTGTATCATTACAAGTTTATCTATGACGCAAAATCATCGATTTGTTTACGATTCGAACTTCTTCTTCTTCTTCTTCTTCTTCTTCTTCGTCATAATTACAAGCGCCATCTAGTCGCCAGAGCGTGAGACGTTATAACGAATGAAGGTGACGGAGCAGTTCAGTGCAGTTTAGATCGTGAGTGCTCTCTCTCTCTCTCTCTCTCTCTCTCTCTCTCTCTCTCTCTCTCTCTCTCTCTCTCTCTCTCTCTCTCTCTGATCCACAGTTGAAGTTCGCCAGTTCTGCCTTCGTGACATTGGGATTGCCGGAGTCTTGTCAAACGGTTAGTTGTTGAGGACTGTGTATGTTATGGGAGTCAAAAAGTTGGTGATTCAGTGACCGGCAATTTGAAATTGTGTTTTTTTTTTCTATTACCGTGTGCATTTCTTATATATATATATATATATATATATATATATATATATATATATATATACTATATAAATTTATATGTATAAATATATGTATGTATATATATGTATATATACTGTATATATATATGTATAAATATATGTATGTATATGTATATATATATATATATATATATATATATATATATCTATATTTATATATATCTATATTTATATATATATTTATATATATATATATATATATATATATATATATCTATATTTATATATATATTTATATATATATATATATATATATATATATATATATATATATATATATATATATATCATCAGTGAAGGTAGCGACAGTCAGTAATGAACGTACATTTTCATATGGAAAAGAAAGTAGTGATTCCAGATATTCTTTTATTCCCAACATTTCGTAATTCTTCATCACATTTTCCAGGGCTACTAATTAAACTTAGCCTATACATAGAAATTAAGAAACGGTTAAAATTTCTACAAATTTATTCAAAACAATAAAAATCAGTTAAAAATCAAATGAAAATTAAAAGGAAAATTATATATACAAAAGACAGATTACTGAAACCAGCCCCGCAGAAGCGAAATGAGAAACTGAATACCAACGACAGAAAGAAAACAAACCAAAGAAGGCTATGACAAATTTAATTAAATAGACGAAGCTTGGGTATTTAACGACGGAACTATTATCGTTTCCAGAGGCCGTGTAATAGTGTTTTTTTTAAATAACGCCTAAAATAACTGATGGATTTCCATGATATCAAAGCAGGGAGCGCTTCATACAATGGCTTAATTTTGGGAAATACTGTGCATTGCCAATTACGTTTCATTAACTCTTTTACTTAAGAAAATGAGGCTAAAGCCAGTCTTAGCCACCCACACATTCGCAAAAGTGATGACGTCCCTCAGTGACGTTGTTATAACGTTTCTTCCCCTGTACCTCCCATCCCCCAAATTGTTAAACGCCTGTTTAACTCCATAGATAATTGTCATATGACCTACCCCAAGCAATACGAAATCCTTTGTCAGTAAAAGTTCCGCATACCTGGTAATGTGATTCGTGACTTTAGACTTTACCTAAACACAAGACCAACGTTTTATATCTTACCCACTCACTTACATTGAAGATCAAGAATGAGACTTATGACAGGAGACGAAAGAAGCCATGCTAACCCTACACTTCGCACTTCAAGCGAGTGTTGGTAAAGCAATAGAAATATAGTTTTCTTTAGGTTAAGCCGTAGGACTCATTCTTCCATACAACACAGGTTACTCGATACATCAATTGCCAGGAAGAAAATGACAGAGAGCATTGTTTGATATAATTTATCATATCAATTTCACCAGAGAGAGTAGCTTGAATTCCTTAAAAGGTAGACTTCTAAAAGATGTTTCATATAAGGGCATTGACATCGGCCATTTGATAAATTTTGAAATCATATATATATATATATATATATATATATATATATATATATATATATATATATATATATATATATATATATTATTACTATCCAAGCTACAACCCTAGTTGGAAAAGCAAGATGCTATAAGCCCAGGGGCTCCAACAGGGAAAAATAGCCCAGTGAGGAAAGGAAATAAGGAAATAGATAAATGAAGAGAACAAATTAACAATAAATCATTCTAAAAAAGTAACAACGTCAAAACAGACATGGCACATATAAACTATTAACAACATCAAAAACAAATATGTCATAAATAAACTATAAAAAGACTCATGTCTGCCTGGTCAACATAAAAACATTTGCTCCAACTTTGAACTTTTGAAGTTCTACTGATTCAACTACCCGATTAGGAAGATCATTCCACAACTTGGTAACAGCTGGAATAAAACTTCTAGAGTACTGCGTAGTATTGAGCCTCAAGATGGAGAAGGCCTGGCTATTAGAATTAACTGCCTGCCTAGTATTACGAACAGGATAGAATTGTCCAGGGAGATCTGAATGTAAAGGATGGTCAGAGTTATGAAAAACCTTATGCAACATGCATAATGAACTAATTGAACGACGGTGCCAGAGATTAATATCTAGATCAGGAATAAGAAATTTAATAGACCGTAAGTTTCTGTCCAACAAATTAAGATGAGAATCAGCAGCTGAACACCAGACAGGAGAACAATACTCAAAACATGAATGAAAGAATTAAAACACTTCTTCAGTATAGATTGATCACCGAAATCTTGTAAGACTTTCTTAATAAGTCAATTATTTGTGTAATTGAAGAGGACACAGACTTAATGTGTTTCTCAAAAGTAAATTTGCTGTCGAGAATCACACCTAAAATTTCAAAAGAGTCATACAAATTAAAGAAACGTTATCAATACTGAGATCCGGATGTTGAGGAGCCACCATCCTTGACCTACTTACAATCATACTTTGCGTTTTGTTAGGATTCAACTTCATACCACATAATTTGCACAATGCACTAATTTTAGCTAGATCTCTATTAAGAGATTCACCAACCCCAGATCTACATTCAGGGGATGGAATTGATGCAAAGAGTAGCATCATCTGCATATGCAACAAGCTTGTTTTCTAGGCCAAACCACATGTCATGTGTATATAGTATATAGTATGAAGAGTAATGGGCAAAGAGCACTACCCTGTGGAACACCGCATATCACATTCCTATACTCATTATGGTGCCCATCAACAACAACTCTTTGAGATCTATTACTTAAAAAATCAATAATAATGCTAAGAAACGACCCACCCACTCCCAACTGTTTGAGTTTGAAATCAAGGTCCTCATGATTAACATGGTCAAGTGCAGCACTAAAATCAAGGCCAATCATATGAACTTCCTGATCACAATCAAGGTATTTCTGTACAGCATTGGGGATTGTAAGAAGGGCATCACACGCTTCAAGGCCTTTACGAAAACCAAATTGCAAACTAGGGAATAGATGATTACCTTCAGCAAACCTATTAAGACGTTTTGCCAGAAGAAGCTCAAAAACTTTAGATATCATGGAAGTTATGGAAATTGGGCGGTAATCAATTGGACTTGAGCTACCACAAACACATTTACATAGATGAGTAACATTACCAATTCTCCAACAAGTGCTAAACGCTCCTCTTCTTGCTAACTTGCGCAAAATAACAGATAACTTTGGAGCTAAGAAATCTGCTGTCTTTATAAAAAACAAAGGAAAAATACCATTTGGGTCTACACCTCCATAAGCATCAAGGTCCATTAACAGAGCTAGTTTAGTTTAGCCTGAGGAAAATAGGAATGAGGAAGTTCAAGTTTTTAATTACTCTGTTTACTGTTAGAAACATCAGCCAAAAGGTTTGCCTTTTCCTTTGTACAGTGAGTGACAGCCATCTGGTTTAAGTAATGGAGGAACTGTTGCATCTACACCAAAGAGTGCATATTTTGTATATATATATATATATATATATATATATATATATATATATATATATATATATATATATATATATATATATGTATATATGTATATATGTATATATATGTATATATGTATATATATATATATATATATATATATATATATATATATATATATATATATATATATATATGTATATATATATATATATATGTATATATATATATATATATATATACATATATATATATATATATATATATATGTATGTATGTAAGTATGTATTGTATTGTATTTATTTATTTGTGTGAGTGTGTGTGCGGATTTACCTCGGTTGTACCAAGTCTAACGTGTTTATCAGCTAAATTATCTATAACCAACAAAGGAAAGTTCTGGTAGCTAAAGATTACCTTAATTCAATTCTCTTTTGAAGGCAATTTGTTTGATTTTTTAATAACTTAACCATTAACTTATTATTTCTTTCTATATTAAGCGAAATGAAACGATTTTAAAGCCTTAGAAAACTTCCATAATTCATCAATAATTGTAGTCAGTGGGCGGCATTCATAAAGAAAAGGATATGCTTATACTTGCAAAATATGAAGCAAATCCTTCTACTTGTATTCATAAACATTTCAAGCAAAAGCTTCTACTTTTAGAGCAAAAGCATATCCTTATAATAACATAAAAGTAAATGGTTATACATAAAGAAGACCCTTTACTTCATATAAAGAGCATATGCTTCGAAAAAGCTGAGTCTGGTCAGTAGCAGATTGCAGTTCGAAGAGAAAGGTGGTTCTGTCCGATTCTCAGCATGATGGCAGATTTTGTGGATGTGAGGCATGTTAAACAATACATGCTCCCTTTACCCACACTTGATCGTGATTTCAAGATGTTATTCCGTTTTGAAGAACAAAATGTACAGTGGCTTGCAGACAGATATCTTGTCCACACCTGGAATCTCGATG
This sequence comes from Palaemon carinicauda, assembly GCF_036898095.1. Lineage (NCBI taxonomy): Eukaryota > Metazoa > Arthropoda > Malacostraca > Decapoda > Palaemonidae > Palaemon > Palaemon carinicauda. The sequence continues at coordinate 116,020,321 of NC_090734.1, read as the reverse complement.
AAATATCAAGGTTAAGCCATAACTTGGTGATATGCATTTTACATTTGCTTTTGCATGTATAAACAGTTGGGAGAATACGAAGGCTGCTGTATTTAGGGATGTATGTATGTACAAACAGTATATGTATGTATGTATGTATGTATGTATGTATATATATATATATATATATACATACCTGTATATATATATATATATATATATATATATATATATATATATATATACCTCTATATATATACTGTATATATATATATATATATATATATATATATATATATATATATATATATATATATATATATATATATGTGTGTGTGTGTGTGTGTGTGTTTATACAGTACATGCAAATATACTGTATTCATATAATATATAAATATAGTTTATATATATATATATATATATATATATATATATATATATATGTATATATATATATATATATATATACAGTATATCGATTCGTACGAGAAATAGATTGTTCTAAATCCCAAACCTGAAATAATTTAGCTGAAATCAACTATTTCAATTCGGTTTGCTTTAACCTTCAATTACCCTTCACCCTTCGTCCGGGTATCTTAAAGTTTCCTTCAAACTGCAAAGTTGAGCGTTTAGCGTCTTCAAAACTTTTCAACTCAAATCTTTAAATCAAATCACGTAGTTTATTATTATTATTATTATTGTTATTATTATTATTATTATTATTATTATCATTATTATTATTATTATTATTATTATTATTATTATTATTATTATTATAAAACAAGAATGGAATTTTTCGCGAGTCCTAAAAGAATTCCAAATGGCTTCAGAAGGAATAGCCATAGATTTAGCATGGAATTCTGAATGCCTCCAGAACGGAATCTCAGAACGGAATCAGAAGAAAACTTTCCCGGATTTCCAAATGGCTTCAGAAAAAATAGCCATAGACTTAGCATGGAATTCTGAATGCCTCCAGAACGGAATCTCAGAATGGTTTCGGAAGAAAACTTTCCCGAATTTCCAAAAGTCTTCAAAGGACATTAGCCGTATACTTAACATGGATTTCTGAATGACTCCAGAACTTAAATTTCCAGAAGCAGTCCTGGACAACTCCTCCCCGAGCTTCAAATGACTTCTGAAGACCTGATCTTCATTTTTTTCAAACGTAGCCTGCAACACCTCACATGATCTGTATGTAGCTGGCGAAACCTAACCAAGGAATTGCGCGTCAATAGGAGTAAGAGGAAATGAGTTGATGACTGGGAGAAGGATTTCACTTAACTCACAGAGATCGCGTTCTGGCAGAATAGGGAGCTGTCGGTAAGAATTATGTGTTACGTCTTCGGAACACCATCAACTACAGATGGTTTTGGTTGCTACCGAAGTTGTCGATCGTTCGTTTTATATCGCCCGACCTATAGAAAGACACGGGATCTTCCGTTGGGAGCTGAGCTTTGAAGATCATAATGTATGCGCCTTGAATGATCCTTTGCTTGGGCTTTTGCGACGATGTCTTATCAAAGGAGACTCTTGGAAAAAGTACGAGGCTTTGTATCGGTGCAAAAACGGATTGCAGGGAATGAGGATGGAGGCAGAATGGTTCAACTGAACGGTGAGTGACGTGTATCTTCAACAGGATTGTCCAAAATTCGCCATTGAAGTAAGGATATATCCAGACGACATTGGTAAATATATCATGTTGCTCGTCATTTACTTTGGCATGATAGTGTATGCGGAGAAATCGATAGTATTCATCTCTTTACTCATTGCCCAGATAGGTAAAGAATAAATGCCTTCGATTTCCCTGAGGAATCTGACGAAGTGAGGACTCGCGGCACTGAAATCTCTTTTGAAATCTAGAAGGACACTGACGAACTAAGGAAAAGAGACAATGAAATCTCGAAAGAAACAGATAATCTAATGAAAGAAGATCTTGAAAACTAGAAGACAGGAGAGAACAGCGAAGAGGAGCCTCTAATGCCAGAGGTAAGACACCTAAAAATAGAGAGCCTCTAATGCTAGAAGTAAGGCTCCTCAAAATATAGATCGAAGACCCTCTAATGCTAAAAGTATGGAACCTAGAAATATTTGTCAAAGAACTTCTAATGCTAGAAGTGTGGGAGCTAAAGAGAGAGGTCAAAGAACTTCTAATGTTAGAGGTGTGGGAGCTATAAAGAGAGGTAAAAGAACTTCTAATGCTTGAGGTAAGGGAGCTGAAAAGAGGGCAAAGCACTTCTAATGCTAGAGGTGTGGGAGCTAAAAAGAGGTCAAAGAACTTCTAATGCAATGGGTGTGGGACCTAAAAAGAGGTCAAAGAACTTCTAGTGCAAGGGGTGGGGGAGCTAAAAAGAGGTCAAAGAACTTCTAATGCAAGGGGTGTGGGAGCTAAAAAGAGGTCAAAGAACTTCTAATGCAAGGGTTGGGGGAGCTAAAAAGAGGTCAAAGAACTTCTAAAGCAAGGGGTGTGGGAGCTATAAAGAGGTCAAAGAACTTCTAATGCAAGGGGTGTGGGAGCTAAAAAGAGGTCAAAGAACTTCTAATGCAAGGGTTGGGGGAGCTAAAAAGAGGCCAAAGAACTTCTAATGCAAGGGGTGGGGAAGCTAAAAAGAGGTCAAAGAACTTCTAATGCAAGGGGTGTGGGAGCTAAAAAGAGGTCAAAGAACTTCTAATGCAAGGGGTGTGGAAGCTAAAAAGAGGTCAAAGAACTTCTAATGCAAGGGCTGGGGAAGCTAAAAAGAGGCCAAAGAACTTCTAATGCAAGGGGTGGGGGAGCTAAAAAGAGGTCAAAGAACTTCTAATGCAAGGAGTGGGGAAGCTAAAAAGAGGTCAAAGAACTTCTAATGCAAGGGGTGTGGGAGCTAAAAAGAGGTCAAAGAACTTCTAATGCAAGGGGTGTGGAAGCTAAAAAGAGGTCAAAGAACTTCTAATGCAAGGGGTGGGGGAGCTAAAAAGAGGTCAAAGAACTTCTAATGCAAGGGGTGTGGAAGCTAAAAAGAGGTCAAAGAACTTCTAATGCAAGGGGTGGGGGAGCTAAAAAGAGGTCAAAGAACTTCTAATGCAAGGGGTGGGGGAGCTAAAAAGAGGTCAAAGAACTTCTAATGCAAGGGGTGGGGAAGCTAAAAAGAGGTCAAAGAACTTCTAATGCAAGGGGTGGGGGAGCTAAAAAGAGGTCAAAGAACTTCTAATGCAAGGGGTGGGGGAGCTAAAAAGAGGTCAAA
>NC_090734.1:115982124-116009624 GCF_036898095.1 Palaemon carinicauda | reverse complement strand
TATATATATATATATATATATATTACAAGCTAAGCTATAACCCTAGTTGGAAAAGGAAGATGCTGTAAGCCCAAGGGCTCCAATAGGGGAAAAATAGCCCGGTGAGGAAATGAAACAAGCTTTAGCACTACCCAAGACTAGAGAGCAATGGTTTGATTTTGGAGTTTCCTTCTCCTAGAAAAGCTGTTTACATAGCTAAAGAGTCTCTTCTATCCTTACCAAGAAGAGAATAGTCGCTGAATAATTGCATTGCAGTAGTTAACCCCTTGAGAGAAGACGAATTCTTTGGTAATCTCAGTATAGTCAGGTGTATGAGGACAGAGGAGAATGTGGAAAGAATAGGCCAGACTATTCGGTGTGTGTGTAGGCATAGACAAAATGAGCCGAAACCAGAGAGAAGGACCCAATTGTTGGTTGGTGCCCTGGTCAACCTACTACCTACAATATATATATAAATATATATATATATATATATATATATATATATATATATATATATATATATATATTCTCACTTTCTAAGTGGGGATACCTTAACGTGGTGAAAGGGTTTATGAATAGCTATAATCAGCAAAGCTATACTAGGTTGGTTTGCTGTGAGCGATCAGATGAAGTCTGCCACCATCACCAATCTGCAGTGGCCAGCGTGGTGATGAAATATGACCAAACCTTAGACATGAATAAGGACATGTCTGAGGTCTCTGTCCTGCAGTGGCCTAGAAACAGCTGCATTTATTGTTGTTGTTGTTGTTGTTGTTGTTATATATATATATATATATATATATATATATATATATACATATATAGGCCTATATATATATATATATATATATATATATATATATATATATATATATAGATATATATATATACATAAATTTGAAACTTCCATTTATTGTTCCCGGTCTGTAAAATTGTGCCCTAATTTTAAAAAATGACCTTTTTTGAAAAGCAGTTTCTTTCTTTTCCACAGGGTTGAGAAAATGAACAACGTAGATGGTTTGGATGATTTTCTTACTAAATTAGGCACAGGGAAATGGAATTATCTCTTCTTCGCTACTTCTGCTGCAGGTAAGTGTGTGTGTGTGTGAGAGAGAGAGAGAGAGAGAGAGAGAGAGAGAGAGAGAGAGAGAGAGAGAGAGAGAGAGAGAGAGAGAGAGAGAGAGAGAATGTTAAATTTTTGTCCATATGAAAGTGTACCATTCTTCATAGCACCTCTTCTTATAATCACTGGTTAATTTGACGGTGAAAAAAAATCATGATCCATTTAATGCTAACTATAATCCTAGTTTTTTAGCACTTTATATCATATTAGGATGATATTAGTTAACATATATATGCACATGTATATGTATATGTGTATATATACTGTACATATGTATTTATATATAAATATATATATATATATAAATATATTTATATACATATATATATGTATATATATACATATATGTATATATATACATATATATATGTATATATATACATATATATGTATATATACATATATATATATATATACTGTGTATATATATATATATATATATATATATATATATATAAATGTGTGTGTATATATATACATATATATATGTATATATATATGTATATATACATATATATATATATATATATATATATATATATATATATATATATATATATATATATATATATATATATGTGTGTGTATACATACATATATACATGTATATATACACACAGGTATATATATATATATATGTGTATATATACACACACACATATATATATATGTGTGTGTATACATATATACATATATGTTTGTATGTATGTTTATATGTATATACATATTTTTCAGTATTCCGTAGATTTATGTCACTTTTGAACAAAAAAAAACCTATCGCTTTCTCCCTATTTGAACATTATTTCCTTTCCATCTCATGTCTCCATATCTCGGCTAGTTAGGTCACTGAACTGACCGTTGGCTTAGACGCCTTGTCAACTTGCTTTCCTTTCAGTTCCCGGCGTCCTTCCGATCTACCTAATTGGCAGCGAGTTCCTCAACTCCGTGACGTCATTTTCCTGTGCAGTCCCAGATGACAATCGGACCTTGCCATTGAATGGGTTAGTTAAGTAGTTTCCCTTCATTGTTATTTCTAGGTGTTCATGTGTATGCTATACAAAGCGTCCAAAACTTATAGTCTATTTTTTTTACATTGTTTTCATTCATTCATCTTGACAATATAGATGACTTTTTGTCTATTTCTCCTCCATCGGGAACAAAATTGATAATTCAGAGACTAATCTCGTGGAGATATTGTGTTATGGTTATATATCATCAAGGACGTCACAGAGACTATGATAGTCTGTCAATGATGCCACCTGTTCCATATTAAATTTTCAATGTCACAGTTTTCATAACAGTCTCTCAATGATGTCATAATTTTCACGATAGTCTTTAAATGACGCCATAATCTTAACAATCGTTCCACAATAACGTCAGTTTTCAAAATAGTCTCTCAATTACGTCACGATTTTGTCGATAGTCTCTCAGTAATGTTACGGTTTTTACGATAGTTTCTCGATCAGATTACCGTTTTCACTATAGTCTCTAAATGACGTCACAGTTTTCACGATATAGTCTTAATGACATCTCTCAATTACATCAATATCTTCTTGATAGTGCCTCAGTAACATCATAGTTTTCATGCTTCTCAACGATACTATAATAAACCATTTAATGTCACAATAATCATTCAGTGACGTCACTAGCATCCCAATCGCCATTAAGCTCCTTTAATTATGTTGCAGTTTCATGACTTTCATCGTCGAGTGACTTTACCAAGTATCTCCCTTCAATGGTGTCTGTTACTCACTGAGTGATGTCACAGTTCCTCGGTAATGTCACATATACAATAACAGCCACTCAATGATCCTACAGTTATTGGGATGGTTTGTAAACTATAGTCAATTTTTTTTGGCGAGGCAGATTTGCACCGATTCGCAGGGGTGCCCTTTTAGCTCGGAAAACTTTCCTGAACTCTGATTCGTCGGAAGTATCCGGACAAAAGTACTTCCGACCAATCAGCTATCAGGGAACTTATCCGACCTTAAAGGGCACCCCAACTAGTCGGTGCAAATCTGCCTTACTAAAAATAATTGACTATAGTAAGCATTTGGAAGGAGCATACCTTTACCAAGAACATTGACACACAAACCACTGGATTGGTATCGTGATCTGGAATAAATCTAATAACAGATGAAACTTCAAGTATTTTTGAACAGACGAACCACCAACAAATTTTAAACAGACAAACAGAAAATTATTGGAGGCTCATATGAGACGCCAGCCTTACTGAAATATTCCCTAATTAATGTCAGAGTTGCTATGACGGGTTCAGAGTTATTTTAAAATTGTTACGGCAGTCTGTCAATTATGCTAAAGTTGTTGTTATACTATTTAATACAATATTTACCACGACAGATCTTTAATGATATATCCCAGCATCAGAAATGGGATGCAAAAGCAATGTCTTTTTGTTGCGTCAAACTTCACTGATACCAGTAGTAGACTGTCTTGGAGGTTTGTTCATTTTATCACTTATAATTACTTCTGTTTTATTGAAAGATTTCTGTTATCTCTGAAGTTTGCCAGCTCTCATTTCTCGCATTGTTCTCCCCAAGCTCCCAATGTGAGATGGTAGAAAGAGATTCCACTGGACATGAGCAAATTGTACCTTGCGAGGAGTGGATCTATGATACGTCCCTTTTTCATTCCACGGTTGCAATGGAGGTAAGCTAGGTTTCTTCTGGTTGTTTCCTGTGGTGGTTTTTATTTTCCAGTCTAGTATTAGTTATCTATATATTTTTATGTAGGAGATTAGATTATCTGACTATTAATCAATAGACAATTTACATTATGTGTGACTCATACCGTCATACGTAGTATTTACGAGTTGAATTATCGTTATTTTCCTGATTACTTCAAGAAGAAAAAAAGCAAATGTGTTGGATTAAGCTCTGGAATAATTGAAATTTTTTTTTAACTAAATAACTAATGAAGTTAAGAAATATTTAAAATTAATTTCAAGACCAAAAGGATTCTTAGTGAAAATGCAGTTACTAGGGAAATATGAGTCATGGATATTTACACTTTTATCAATGACAAAAGACAAAGCTAAATGAATAATTCCAGTTCATTAATATATTTAGTGACAAAATGTAATGTTCCATTTCCAGTGGAACCTTGTCTGCGACAAAGCTCGACTTGCCTCGCTCTTCCAGACCATTTACACTGCTGGAGGCTTCATGGGGGCCATGGTAGCTGGAATGGCAGCGGACAGGTTGGTATCATAGACTTGATTTGGAAGATACTACTATCATTTAGACCTCTGTATTCCATTGTATTCCATAACCTTTCTCAGGATTCGCAATTTTTGTGAATGCAGTTTATTCTTCCAAGAAAAATCGTGATAGACGTGGGTGCCCCTTTCTTCTGTATGAATATTTCCTTTCCATTTTTCTAATTGATAAAGTAAATCTTAAGTAGAATGTTAGAAAAAAAGTAGATAGAACTCGAGTCACTGGAATTTGGCACTGATATAGTTTTGAAGTTCAAAAGAGAGAAGCTCCAGAGACTAGTGAAAGACGGGAAACATTGAATAGAAGAGGCATTGTAAGGGTGAGTGGAGTTCAAGTTCACAGAAATAAACCTAAATGCCATGATAAGTGCAGTTAGCTATCACATGGAATCTAAATGTTTTTGATATAGTAAAAAAAAAAAATCAAAGAAATATAGGAAAGGACTTTGCAAGAATAGCTTACATATCATATGCATGAAATGATGTGCAGTAACAGACTGGTTATAAAATATGGGTAGAAGTGGTTTGTTTTTTGGTAAAGTTTCAAATCTTATTTAGAGAATTGAGCACAATTTCAGTCCCCTAGTACCACAACTGTTGAAATACTGCCTTAGAGAAAGGTATTACATTAGGAAAACCTTTTTTTATATCTAACAATTTGTTTCATTCTTGCCTCCAGATATGGTCGACGCTGGTGTATAAGAACAGGTACTTTGTTTACGATATGCTTCACCATAGCTCTGGTGTTTTCTCCATGGTTTTGGCTTGTTGTGGTGGCTAGATTTTTCTTGGGAGTATTTAATACCATCATGGTTGGCCCTGCTTTCATAATCTGTAAGCTATTGTCCATTCAATGTTCTTATGGTCTCATAGATTATTAGTGAGGTGTTATAATCTGTTATTATGAATAAAGATACCTCTGGAAATCCTGGTTCGGCTTCTCTGTATCATTTCTCTTATTGAATATTGTAATTTGAATAAAGAAGGCATTTCCAAATTCCTTGGGTTATGAATAGAGTAACTACCTGGCTTTTGTCTAGTTAACAATAGGAAAGTTTTATTAATATTCAGTTTTTGAAAATCAAAAGACAAATCTGATGTTTTAAGGATAATCAATATGGTATTCTGCTTTACAGCTATGGAAATATGCAACCCAAGTCTGCGTCCAACTGTAGGCATTTTTCTAGCCTTGCCCTATGCCTTGATGATGATAGGTATAGCTGGAATAGCCTATTGTATCAGGGACTGGCGTTTACTACAAGCCGCCGCCTCCTGGCCTTGTCTAGTGATTCTAGTGCTTATGTAGTGAGTAAATTGTTGTCTACCAATTGCTCTGACACAGGGTGCATCTGTGTCTGAGCTCTTGACCTGCACTCCCAATGTCCAGTTGAGGAGACATTATGCATTCTTTTAGTATGAGTATAGATTTCCTTTTGCTATTTATGTAATTATAGGCTATGAATTAAATTGATTACTGCGAAGCTTTGACGGACCATTAATCTTTCATAACAAGCAACCAGTAGTGCTCATGATCATGTATGATTACAGAAGTATGTACTGAACATAGAGAGTAAACACTTTCTCCCAGCCTAATAGATAAATCTCCGCGGTGGCTCATTGTGAAAGGACGTCTGGATGAAGCCATCATCGTTCTTCAGAGAGCTGTGCGACTCAACCAGCCCAACTTCGCTCTAGATGTGGATGTCAGTTCAGTAGTTCATTCTATATATCAGGTATGCTGATTTTGTATTAGTATTCTTGAATTTACATTAATACTCTTTAGCTATGGTAAGCAGCTCTTCTAGGAAAAGGACACTCCAAAATCAAACCACTTTTATTTAGTTTTGGGTAGTGCCATAGCCTCTGAACCATGGTCTTCCACTTTCTTGGATTAAAACTCTTACTTGAGGGTACACTCGGGCATACTATTCTATCTTATTTCTCTTCCTCTTATTCAGTTTTAAGTTTTCATAGTTTATATATGAAAGATCTATTTTAGTGTTGTTAGTCCTTAAAATATCTTATTTCAGTTGTTCATTACTTCTCTTATAGTTTATTTAATTCCTTGTTTCCTTTCCTCACTGGGCTATTTTCCCTGTTGAAGCCCTTGGGCTTATAGCATCTAGGGTTATAGTTTAGCTTATGATGATAATAATAATAATAATAATAATAATAATAATAATAATAATAATACAGTTATTGTGTAAAAGATATTTATGTAAATAATAATAATAATAATAATAATAATAATAATAATAATAATAATAATAATAATACAGTCATTGCGTACAGGATATTTATGTAAATACTGATATGTACAATTGGACACAGAAGTCCCTGGCACTCTTCTCTCCGAAGAAGTGCACCTTGTCACACCCTTACTTCGCGGCGAGTAACGAAACAGACAGTGTAGGAAAAGATGGCAGAGATGATGGGCGTGGCTAAACACAGGAATTTGTCGCACAGAGAGGGTGTGATTGGGTGCATTTACTCAGAACAAGGTGTACCAGGAATTCCTGTGTCCCACTGTACCTTTGAAAAGTTAAAGACTGTGTATTGAATTGTATTATAAATCTAATTCATACAAGATGAGAGTTCCTAGGTTGTATGGTCATCAGTATGAACATGTTCATATATTCTTTCATCCACTTCTATGATATTTCTTCTCCTAATGCCAGTTGTTAATATCAGGTTTTCATTGTAATATATATAGTCTTTCCTTTCTATCACCATTTAATCCAGTGCCATCTACAAAAAAAAATCCACATAGTTTTATTTCTATTGCTAAGGACTTACACCTATAAATATTTCTACATTACAGTGATAAAAGACTAATCAAATTCATCTAATTTTCATTTAAATACTTCTGACTGTAATGTTTCCATAACATAAAAAAACGTTCATGTCTATCTGCTATTTCTCTCTAGATCTGTATAGATGCACATGGCAGTATACCTTTATATTCATCAACTTGAAGAACTATTTTCCCACGGGCATCATTATTCATTTTCTTATGATTCGAGATGAACTCATTTTATTAATGTTTTCCTTCCAATCGCTGAGTAGACACTCAATTAGTATTCCATTTACTAAACCTCAGAAACAAAATGAGACAAAGACTCAGAAGACACAAAATGAACAAAACGAAAGTGGAACTTCACTCCACCTACCCTCTACCAAGACCCAAGACTCAATGTCAGCACGTGGAGGCACAGACCCAAGCTTGAGCAGGCCTCCCAATGCCTTGGGCCTAGATGACGGCATTGGTCCGTGGTGGGCGGCGCCTGTGGCTCTTCTGAGAACAAAAATCATCAGAAAAATGACGCTGGTACTGGTCACTGTGTGGCTTCTGCAAGGAGTCGTGTACTTGGGATTACCACTGAGTTCAAGCTCCTTCAGGTGAGAGAAACTAGGTTTAGTTTGATCTTTAATCGTTATTGAACTTGAAGATAAGACTTCTTCTTCTTTCCCACCGTTATCCCTACATGAGGGTGGAGGGTGTCGGTTGCTGATACGCCCTCTCCAATGCCTTCTATGAAAGGCATCCTCTTCCACCAAACCTCTTTTCTTGAAGAGTATAAGCCAACATATCTCAGCTATTAGTAGAGTTGGCAAATCACTAAGGGTATCTCATGCCATTATACATTAATCTAACTAAGCCTTAAGTTGAGTTTTTCAAAGGGCTGGTTCTATGGAAACGTTCTTGAGTAAAAGAGTGGCAAATGGAACAATAGAAAGGCCAATGATACGTGACAGACAGGTGAAAAGAACATCAAAGTCAAACGGAAAAGAAAATAAAAGACATTGTTGAGTGCTATTCGGATACGTTAACGAATCTGCAGTAGTTATAGTGAGAAATTTTTAATCAACAAACTTGGTAGTGGTTCGTTTTAGTCGTACCTTTCCTGACAAAATTCTTCTGTATCTACAGTCGCACTGGTGACCTGTTCTTGTGCTTACTGTTCCTTCTTAAGTTTTTCATGCATCCAAAGTTCCCAAAGAGAAGATTTATATATAAAATTAAGCTTAGTGGTAAGAATGCTCAACACTACTGTCTTTCAAAAACAAGTCTGAAGTTCAACGAGGAAAACTATTAATTCTTCATTCCATATCAGATTTGGATTTATAGAAAAGGATTTCATAAAAAGATCATGTCCAGAAATAAAATTACAATTCAAAATACTCTTGACAAGACCATTACATATATTGTTAGACCTGATGAACGTGATACTAGTAGACTCCACATATTTTCCATCCTTCGATTTGGGGTGCGGACAGTCGTCTCAAGAAATAGCCGTAATCATAATTCTCTCATATTCACAGCTCCCCGTTTCTCTACATGGCCTTGCTGGGAGCCTTTGAGATACCCGCTTACAGCTTGACGGCTCCGATCACGAAGCGAATTGGAAGAAAATCAGTTGTCACTACCTGTCTCATGACTAGCGGAGCTCTTCTTCTTTCAGTTGCTGGATTTTTGTTATATCATATCACGAACGGTGAGTTGGTTAAACTTTTCTGAATGTCAAGAAGACCATTTCTGTATATACAGTATGTACTGTCGTTCCTTAGTAAACGATCCCTTTGGAATGTGGAAACGTCATTGATAAGGATTAAGCTGGCTTGATACCAACCAGTACAGGCTATTGTTCCTGGACCGTTCTATCCTCCAAAAGCATACAAGTGATTTTGACATCCTATTTCAGAATGGCTGCACATCGGCATTGTCATGATCAGCTACCTGTTGGTTTGTACGGCTTACCAGGTAAGGTATTAGCTGGTTTGGTACCTGTATATCCTCCTTGAGCGAATCATTCAGATTTTCATAAGTATAAAATGCCATACCGAATACAATTTAAGAGTTTTGATATTTGCAGTTAATAAAAATAAAACAGCTCTTTCTATATAATATATATGCTAATCAGTTTATTTTAGTTATCCGCTAAAATATACTAAATTTATAACTGAATAAAATGGAGACCATTTCTATACAGTTAACTTCTAGTTTTTTCAAGTCTAATCATATTTCTAGTAGCGCTTCTCATTTTTGGGGCTTTTCTCTTATTTATCCACACAGGTAAACTTCCTGTATGCTCCAGAACTATTTCCAACGACGCTGCGACCTTTGGGCTCAGCTGCCTGCACTCTCTCCGCTTATGTGGGCTTCAGCATACCTCCCTTCATTACGTATTATACGGTAATTCATTTCTGCCAGGCTGCCGGAAAGCGGCTACTTTCTTCCATGTTCCCAGGATACTTGTGATGCCTCCATTTACTCTCCTCTGATGCCAGCTCTGGAATTCATTTTCTGCTTTCCCTTTCTCAAGGCTTTTGCTGTCTTCCCTCCTTTAAGAGTTAAGTCTGGGGGGATTTCCTTTGGGGTCAATATATTCTTCATTTGCTTATTATCTCAGGCTTTTATTTCCTTATTCTATCATTCCTTCGTACTCTTATTACCTTATATTCGTCTTTCGTCACAGTATTATTTCTTAATTATATTATTCCCTTATACTTTTACTATCTGACATTCGTCTTTCACCAGTCTTATTTCCACATTCTCTCATTCTTTTATTACCTTGTATTCTATTTTCCTGACAATTATTCTCTCAGTCAATGAATCCCTCATACCCTTCTTCCCCCATTCTCTTCTTTTAAGCATTTTTTTTTTCTTAATTAGGCCTAGTTGAGAAAAGGTTATCAGGGGGGCCTATTTGATCATACTCTACTTGGAAAAATGCATAAGTAATTTCTAATCACATTTCTGAAATCAACTGATGATTGTCCAAACAACTGCTTCTTCAGTGGTAGGTAGGGCTAAGCGCTAGAGCAAATTAACATTAAAGAAGTTGAACAGCTAAGTGGTAAGAGACTAGGGAAAATGGCGATGTAGAATACTGAAAGCCATGTAGCTAGTGTCTGGAGAAATGTTGCAGGGAACCAGGGAATGTATGTGAGTTTAAAAGACGAATTAGAAATGTTTCCATAACACACTGGTATGCAAAGGTGTGAACGATTGGTTGGCAAAGCAGGACTGAATTGAAAACGAATGACCACAAGGCTGTGTGCAATTTGGATTGTGAAGACGTGAGCAGACTTGAAGCTTGGATGTAAAATGAGTCGATTCCAATAAAACCATAAATACAGAGAGCTGAAGGTGGTGTCTGGAATGGTCTCATTGGAATTGATGTATATCCCACTTAACCTTCTGCTTAAATTTACCTGTAAATGCCGTATTGCTGCCTGTGTGGATGTAGATATACACAGAGGCTTTTGTTGCCTGAGAAAGATCTTTGAAGGGAAGTCGTCACCATAGACTTCACACTACTGCTATAAATGGAACCAGTCCTTCTGCAGGAAGATAATCCAAGATAGCTACACTGAAATGACATTGCAACTTCTTCTGGGACACAGGTTGATCTCTCTTATGCCAATATGATTAACTACAATTGCCAATTTTCTTTAGGATAGAGGTCCTCTGGCTTTTGGCTACATAGTTGTTTATAAGACTATAATGATAGGATATAATTGTAATTGTATTTATGTGAAGCTCTTTAAGTAAGACATCCTTTCTATGGCTTCTTTTCCTGATCAGTAATTTCAATGTAAAACTATAGTTTCAAGAATTTTCAATTTCTTGTTTTGAGGAAATTAGAATGCTTTTGTAACCTAAGATAATTGTATGGCAATTTATTGTTATTTTATTCATGTACATATACTATTTGTGTACTTAACGATCCAATAATGTTTCATTCTACTTGCATTATAAGTAATTTTTTTGTTGTTGTAGTTACTGTACTTGTTTTCATGATTACCCAAATACCATGTTCTTTAACTAAAAACAGTAACTCTTTGACAATTCCAGTATGGAAACAACCTAGCATGGGTGTCAGCTGCTGTCTTTGGAAGCTGTGCTATTGTGGCTGGATTGCTCGTGTTCCTGTTGCCGGAAACCAACGGCCGTAACCTTGCCGAAACTGTAGCAGACTTGGTGAATCGCTTGGAAGAAGAAGAGAACTTGCAGTCAAATGGAAACGGTACACAGCCAGCCAGCCACCTCACCTACGGAAGTGATGGCGACTCCTTCAACAAGTCGAGAGTCAGTACGATTTCGGGTACTTACTGCAATGCGGGTTATACATGACTTGTTTTCTATGAGTTACTTAGACAGACGGGTAACTATTGTGTTCCTCTGTTTCTGTAAAGTTTGGTCAATGTATTATGACCAGGTTGGATCTTTACAGTCGCTACCACGGTTCATCACATTTGGTATCATATGCTTCATGCAATTTGCGACATTATCATCTTCATTACCATCAATACAAGTTCATCCTCAAAAGTTTGTATGATGCATATTTTTTATAACTATTACTATTTTTACCGATTAACACTAAAGGAGCTCTATGTATTCATCTCTAGCACACATAAAATATTCTATATAAGTATCGTTTTTTTATTTAATACTTAATCCCAAATAATTCTTCAGTGGCTACTTTCCTCTTGGTAAGGGTAGAAGACTCTCTAGCTATGGTAATCAGCTCTTCTAGGAGAACGACACCCCAAAATCAAACCATTGTTCTCTAGGCATGGGCAGTGCCATAGTCTCTGTACCACGATCTTCCACTGTCTTAGGTTAGAGTTCTTTTGCTTGAGGGTACACTCGGGCACACTATCCTATCTTATTTCTCTTCCTCTTGTTTTGTTAAGTTTTTATAGTTTATATAGGAAATATCTATTCTAATGTTACTGTTCTTAAAACATTTCATTTTTTCATGTTTCATTTCCTCTCTGGGCTATTTTCCCTGTTGGGGCTCCTGGGTTTACAGCATCCTGGTTTTCCAACTAGGGATGTAGCTTACCAAGTAATAATAATAATAATTGATCAAATATTTCTGGGTATTAGGAGTAATAAATGAAAATAGGATTAATTGAGAAAGAAGACTCTAAAATACCACTGCTTCATCTTGTTATCCTTTTTGTTCTTATCCTACATAATCCTGATGCAGAAATAGCAAGATGAAATGCCTCATCCTATTCTCTTTCTAACAAATGAATTTCTTCTATTTCCCCACTTCTTTCTTTTTATCATTCCAGTTTACCATCCTCTATTTTGTATTAGTTAAGCTAATCTAGGTTAACTTGAGATGGTGTAGGCTAAATTAGTTTAACTTGGTTGGATTTAGTTAAACTACATTGCTCGAAGATAAATTAAAGTTTAGTATGTGGCCTACCTTTCGAGTATGGCCTACGAAATTTTATCTGTTTTAGTATGTGGCCTTACCTACTAACCTAACCTAACAAGGCAGGTAGGCCACATACTAAACCAGAATAATAAAAGGTAGGCCACATACTAAACCAGAATAATAAAAGGTAGGCCACATACTAAACCAGAATAATAAAAGGTAGGCCACATACTAAACCAGAATAATAAAAGGTAGGCCACATACTAAACCAGCACCAGTTAAATTATCTTTTCCTCATTTATGACAAATAAAAATGAAGGAAATTGTGGGACTCGGATGTATTCAGTGGCATTTTCATGGGTTTTTGTGGAAAATGTCTTAAAAAATTTTTTTACATTTGTTGTTGTTAGGTATTTTGATGTTTTAGATTTATTTTAATTTCCATTTCTATGAATGCACTGCCATTTTATAAGGATAATGATTTCTATGTAATGTTAGGATTTAGGTAATTATAGCCATGGGGTTAGCAATAAATAATCCCCTATTGGCATTAGACTCTGACCCGTGATCGAATTATTGTTTCGTTCCAGCTAAAATAACATTAAACAAACTCCTCAAGATCGGGGGACCCATAATGAAAAAAAAAAATAATTTGGTTATATACTAGCATAAAGAGAACACAAAGAATTTTCTATTAAAATATTTACCCAAAGTATTATAATAATTTTCTAAATTAATTGAATAAATAGATAAACAATTAAGTATTAAGTTTTGCGATAACAAGCGGTTTGAAGGACAGTGGTGTCTTTAGACAAGAGGTAACTTCCAGCAATCGTTCAGTAAAACTAATTCATTTTTATATAAGCAGCCGCTCAATACACAACGCAGAAACGTTTTTATTGTGTGTGTGTTTTTTTTTTTTTTCTCAAATACATATATTTGTATCGACGCTTCACATGCAGTGTGTGCGAAACACATCTTGACTTCAAGGAACACTTCTTAAAAAAGCTCCAGCACCAAAAGATAAGTATGCTTCTCAACGTCGATGTGTGGATTAGGTTAGATCGGTCTATACCATTAATATCTCTCATTGCTTGTAGAACATACGAGGGCGGAAGAGCTTTATGTTGTTAGGCAAAAACCGGCGAGTGTTCCTTTCAGTTCAGATAAATTGTGTGTTCGCAGACCAATCGGTTAATTTTGTATCTGTGTGATATACTATGACTTTTATTGCGTTGCAACTTTGTAAATTATATCAAATTTGGAACAGTAAATATGCCCTGACGAAAACCAATAGTTATGGCTAAAAAAACTGTTGACGAAAATTGAATAAATGTAGCAGCACAGTAACAAATTTCATCTTTTTCTTCCAAATTCTATTCCTGAAGACGAAAAAAGATACAGAAAACTAGGGAAGTGTTGCCTTAAGATAGTTGATAACACAAATGCCTAGGTATTTAATAAAAATTGCCCGAGAGACAGACTTATGTCCAAAGGGGGAAACTAAAGACCTGAAAAAAACTACTGCCCAATACGTTTACTCTAAGTAATATATAAGATATTTAAAAAGATTATATTAGGCCGAATAGAATGACAGTAAGACTGACTTTAATCAACCAAGAGGACAGACAGGATTTAGAAGAGGGTATTCAATAACTGACCATATCCATGTAATAGAAAAATAGCAGAGCATGGCAAACCACTATGTATGGCATTTTTAGACTATAGGACGGTCTTTTGATTCTGTCAAAACTTCAGCAGTTAGGAAAGCCCTTCAAAGGCAAGGAATGGATGATTATGTTAAAACATTTTCTGATATCTATACGGAATGTACAGTCAAATGCATTAGTTCTGTCGTCTCCAGTGCCCCTGTGTCACCCCCAATATCTATAGATTCCAGAATTTCAGGTGTAGAAGAGTTTGGTTGTTATGGGGGAGGACAACAGGCAGAAGCAGTACGCTGGGCCTGGGGGGAGGGGGGGGGGGGCGCTGGGGGAGGACACCAGTATTGGGGAAGTGCTACTTGTTAGAGCTGTGAGCTGTGTGATGGCTGGGAAATCTCAAAAAAGTATTTATGAACGTAAATTCAATATAATTTCATGGTTCCTAATTATATCATTATAATAATACTTTACTTAAAATTATATTGTATATTTGATGCAATATTTGCTATACCATTCGTGCAAACAACTTTTTTACAAAAAATAATCGATGCTTAGTTTGACATAGTATATTCCCTCGACTGGAAAATCTCTCTAAAACACAAGCTACGAGTAGTTCTCTCTCTCTCTCTCTCTCTCTCTCTCTCTCTCTCTCTCTATATATATATATATATATATATATATATATATATAATAACTGTATATATACACGGTATATATATATATATATATATATATATATATATATATATATATATATATATACATAAATTTCTACCTCATACTTGGGATCGAACGCTGGCCCCTTCTAATGAAAGGCCAGGTCGAAACCAACCATGCCACGAGAGGCCATAAAAGAAATCGGAACCTAACGCTACCCAGCTGTCAAGGATTTACCTGGCGAGACATCAGTCTCTTACCAGCGAGTTTTACCCGATTTCCCGGCCCACCACGTGACACTATTGGTAGTAATTCATTCAAATTACCCCTAATGAGTCAATATGGATAAATATCAACACAACATCGTGTTCAAATAGAAATAAATTTCTACCTCATGCAGTACTTGGCAGGTAAATCCTTGACAGCTGGGATATATATATAAAGAAAGGTGGAAAAGTTCCTAAACAAGATCACGGAAAACTATCAGAAAACAGCAAAAATATAACAAAGGAAAGATTGAAATGAGGGTGAAATCCAAGAGCGATGAAATAGAATTAGCAGAAATATAAAAGATAGAAAAAGTAAATACCGAAGACATTAGTAAACACAAGCTGACCAAAATTTAGGGAACACTAAAAAAAGGAAGGAGCCTCAAGTTCATGAAAAGAAGACTTGGCATAGGGCGCCAACAGTTATATCCTCTAAAGGATGAAAATGGAAATATTATCAACAAAAGAGATAGGGTGGATTAAGATAAAGTAATCTAATGATCTAGTAAAGAAAATACTAAAAAATGAAATGATACAAATTAATTCCTAATGTTATAAAGAACTCATAGCGTACACTCAAGGTTTCGATGATAATGTTAGTTACCCGTACTTCCAAATCGGATAATTGAATCGGTCGAACTTCAGAAGTTCAAACTTGCAGCTAATATTTTTATGTTGAACAGGCTGACATAAGTATTTTTATATATTAAATATGAAAGATCTGTTTTAATGTTGTTAATGGTTTTTAAAATATCTTATTTTAATTGTTCATTACTTTTTGTATCGTTTATTTAATTCCTTATTTCCTTTCCTCACTGGGCCATTTTTCGCTGTTGGAGACCTTGGGCTTATAGCATCTTGCTTTTCTAACTAGGGTTGTAGCTTAGCTTGTAATAATAATAATATGGATTTCACTTAATGAGAAGAATTCTTAAGAAAAATATAATAAAGATTGATAAGAATAAGAAGAAGAGCTATCATAAGACACCGTAATACCAGATAATTGTGGAAATAATAAAAATAATTATGGAACTTATGAACTCTTCGAAAACGTAATGACCTTTCCAGCGGACATTGAACTCGAAAGAAATATCGGTGCTACTATAGCGTGAGGTCTACCACACTATAGCGTGAGATCTACCTCCCGTTAGTACTATAGCGTGAGGTCTACTGCTGATTTATCCGTCCCTCATAGATAAAACACATTTCATACATTTGTTTAAGCAACAAACACTTAATTCAAACATATCTTAGAAATACCTGAAATAGTTAATTGGATTTCTAATTACCTTAAAAAAATGAATAAAAGTAAAAATAAACATGTTCTCATATATTTCCATACATTTATTCTAGCGATACACTCTTCGTACATCAAACATGTTATCATATATTTCCGTACATTTATCCTAGCGATACACACTTCGTACATATTCTAAGAATGACACAAATAGGTCATTGGAATTTCTTCTCATCTCCTTCCAGCAAAAAATGATCGAGATGAGACTGGAACAGCTGACGACCAACAGAATCATCGTTTTAGCGTCCTTATGTAGGAGTATGCTTGTTTGCTTACTGTAGATTATAGCCAATAGTTCTCGCTGGCATGGGCCATTCCCTTGGTCGACCAGTGGCAAGGTTTAGGAGCTCCATTTGCTTCCTTTTATATGGGCAGTTCACGTGGACTGTTGTCACGTTTTTTTACGGTTAGATGCGGGGCTCTGGGACGCTGGTCACGCGGTAGACCTCACCCTCTACCTGGGTAGGTGTCATATGGCGGTAGACCTCACACTATAGTAGCACCGAAATATCTTGCTCCTTAAACCAAGCGATGGTCATTAGCGTTTTTATTATTCCTCTCAGTAAATTGACTTCTTTCAAGGAATTTATTCATTTGGAAGTAAATTTGACTTCCATTAAAAAGAAGATTATGAAATCTCCCTATGAAGGTAATTTTCATAATTATAGAAGATGAAAATGCCAAGATTAATGAAGGGTTAGGAGTTCCAGAGTGAATCAGGGGGACGATTTATTAATATCAATGATGTCGAAGTAATCTCAATTGATTTCGGATATTCAATGTTTAAAAAAATGGGTCATGAGATGAGATAAAAAGGGAATGGAAGACACGATGAAATAATTGGAGGATTATAATTAATTAAAAGAAACGAGAATTTCAGAAATAGATGGCAATTAACTGTTATTTCAAACATGGGAAATTAAATTTTATAGGTTACTGTCTTAATATCAATAAATTCAAGATCATACGTCCATATTCTCTTCTTGACGGTTATATATGCCCATTTGGTTGCCACTCCCGACGGCGCCGGTGAAAGAGAAAGTTCTAGTTAATCTATTCTTATGAAGTTTTAAGATTCAATTTTTTTATTCTCTAATAATTTGGTATTTGTTTTTACATTTGATTTTCTTTTCATCTTTCCTTCCTATTGTTGAATTTTTTCTTTATCGTAATAAAATCAATTATACAATAAACTTGATAAAATCTGAATTATCGGTTTTCAGTTGTCTAAAACTCTTACCACATTATATTATTGTAATGACTGAAATAACATTATTAGACAACACATCTGCAAAATATTTTTAGATAGGAAAAATACAAAACAAATCCTACTCAATAGGTAATTTTAGATATGTCTTTGCTATGTATTTAGAAGTACAGTTTGTACAGCTGTTAGCATTACTGTATGATAGTAAATGTCCCGTTGAACAAAAAATATTCCATTTAATTCAAGGGGTTAACTACAACACTGTAATTGTTCAGTGGCTACTTTCCTCTTGGGTAGGGTAGATGAAACTCTTTAGCCATGGTAAGCAGATTCTCTAGGAGAAGGACATTCCAATATCAAACCATTGTTCTCTAGTCTTAGGTAGTGCCATAGCCTCTGTACCATGGTCTTCCACTGTCTTGTGTTAGAGATCCCTTGCTTGAGGGTACACTTGGGCACACTATCCTATCTTATTTCTCTTCCTCTTGTTTTGTTAAAGTTTTTATAGTTTATATAGGAAATATTTATTTCAATGTTGTAACTGTTCTTAAATATTTTATTTTTCCTTGCTTCCTTTCCTCACTGGGCTATTTTTCCTGTTGGAGCCCCTGGGCTTATAGCATCTTGCTTTTCCAACTAGGGTTGTAGCTTAGCATTTAATAATAATAATAATAATAATAATAAAACCTACTCTAATTTGAGTGAATTATTTTAGAATACAGTATACAGTACTTAACTAGTCACGCGACCCGTCAAAATTGATGGCTAGTTATTTAGATGGGATTTGCACACACACACACAGATTCAACCCTTCCCTCCTCCTCCCCCTTTCCTAACAACGTCCCAGCAGTTGTAGTTTCCGAGTGTACCTCTCGGGGTTATTCCCTCTCACCGGGGTATTACTACTCCCTCTCCCCGTACCCGAGGGCCTCACTGGGTTACCCCCCTATCATCAGAGTGTTACCACTCCCTCTCACCTTTGTCTGTGGGAGGGGAGAGACTGAGAAGTTATACGTCTGGCAATGCTACTCAGCGTGATCAGAAATATATAAATATATATATATGTATATATATATATATATATATATATGTATATATATATATATATATATATATAAAGTATATATCTACAAATATATATATATATATATATATATATATACATATATATATATATATATATATAAATCTACAAATATATATATATATATATATATATATATATATATATATATATATAAAGTATATATCTACAAATATATATATATATATATATATATATATATATATATATACATATATATATATATATATATATAAATCTACAAATATATATATATATATATATATATATATATATATATATATATACATATAGCCAGACACTAGCTCTTTATTATATAGGGATAGATTATTTGAAAACTCTGATTTGATTTTCGATTGTTTACTCTTCCATATACATTGTTTACTATTCTTATACAAAATTATTTTTAAACGACTAAACACATTTATTTCAATTGCATTTATATCTAAAACTTAGTCATCGTATTGCTATTAACTTAGGTATATTCTTTGTAGTCATATACATTTGAATAGTTTAATATTCCAATGTCATTTTGATAATTTATATAAAAGGACTAGATTGCAGATTGAGAAAATCAAAAAGTGCTTATTTATATGATTACATGGCTAACTTATCTCACTGTATCGTAAAGTATAATCATGGGAAATTTAACTATAAGGGATTTTAAATCAAGATTTTAAAGCTGTTTTCCATCGAAGTACTATACATTTTTCCATAAAAAAAAAATAGTTATATATTCATAGGGTATATTTTTTTCTAGAAGATTAAAAAAAAAAGAATGATAATTCCCTCCTTTTTCATCTCTCCTTTGTTTACAAAAGAATATGATCTAACTCTTCTTCCTTATTTATATCTTTTCTAATTATTATATTGTGCTTTGAAACACTTTATGAAATTAAACTAATTCAAAACTAATTTTGATTCTATTGTAATATATGGCTTTAAAACACACGAATTTACTATTACAGTAAATCTAAATTCCTACCATATAACAGTTGCATAAGTCTTAGTTTCAAATAACCATTACAGCTTACTGCATTTATTCTCTGGTACAGCGTAGTTTCATGACTTGAAGTGCAAGGCTTTGCAAAGTAAACTTTTATTTTTTTGATCAAAGCATAAAAAACTAGTCATATCGTATATTTTATAAGTATGCAGTCACTTCTTACCCTAATTATTAACAATATTTATTTCCTTAATTAGACTTAGCATAATTAATTTAACTTAACACTTAAAGGCACAAGGAAAAGCCAAAAGCCCATATATAGAGAACCTACAGTATATTTGTCAATGTTATTGGTAACGATAAAGAGGGTACATACAAGCTTCAGTGGTGATCTAGGTCTATTGACCCTAGTGGTGACTGTGACGAAAAATCTGAAACTTAAGAACTTCGTGAATGGAGAATATATGGTGAATTTTAACACTTTAAATTTACCATAAACTTTCTTAAGCGTTCCTTCGACGACCAATTATTATTCGATATTTTTATGTCTGTATCAGTGTGCATAAACTTTGTGAAATGAACTTCAACATGCACTTTAGACGATTAAAATGTTGCGTAAAGATTTTGATTGTCAGTGGATCTCCTTAAGACATTTGAAATGAAACATTACATTTTTTTTTAAATCAGACGAAGGGGAATATAAGAATTATCATTGACACTTCGTCGCTTTCAATGATATATTTTCAAAGGTCATAAGTCTTAATAAAAGTCCTTGTCTTTCTTTTTCGGCCTAGTGATGACTTCTACAGCCAGAATCAGGATTGACAGAAGGTACCCGATACCCAGTATGAAGAAAATACCTTGTACGTGGCTAATTTCTAAAGGTCTGATTCTTGAGACTTCGATAACTGTTTGGGCATTCATCTTCTTATACCTTCGGTGAACGTAATTAACAACTTCATCTTTCCATTTGTTTAACAAACCCGATTCGAAAATGTTCATGAGAGTTTTCGCCAGGTTGTCCGTGAGTGGAGAATTCCTCGGCAAAGTCAGAGCTACGTTATAGTTCATGAAGCACTCTTCGACGATTCGAATCGATGCTCGCCCACCGTAGCTATATCTCGCGTCCCTGTTCAGTTCGAGAAATTGCTTGTTCTGGATGAAGGCGAACTCACCCGCTTGGACCCTGTCCAGGATGGTGTGATAGTCAGCGTCCAGTTCCATCTTGGGCACGAGGTCCAGAACAGCTTTGTCCGTCGACATCTGGAAGAGGCTTTTCCAAATGGAATTTCCGCTGATTCTTAAACCACTGTCGACCAACTGTTTCAGTGTTTGAATGGGAGGTTGGATCTGTACAACGGACAGAAAGGCCACCAAGTTAGCCGAATATGCAGTGGAAACGATCAGAGAAGATACCCAGAAGAAGCCGATGTAGAGGCGAGAAGGAATATACTTGGGCGATATGTAGACAGTTCTTGCAGTTAAAGAACCGAGTACATAGAGGTAATTGTAAGAGAGGCTCTTGAATTCTGTCGACTCCTCCTTCTCACCAAACCTTGAAAATGGGTAAAGCAACAAACCTCCGGCCATGATGGCCAGCCCAATAGAAATCCAAGTACTCCAAGCAAATGGTAAAGTAGGAGACTGCCAGTTGGGCAAGGGCTTTGGGGATGGGGCCACGAAACAGGCCGGCATATAATTGTACGGGTAGGAGTAATCAATCAGACCCCATCTGGGCCCATCGATGAATACATTGCACACGGCAATGTCAGAAAGCTCGCCAAACACCTGGCCCATGAGGCCATCCCATGAACCATCTGGATGCTTGTTCCCCCACTTCTCGTCGTCACTGACCTCGTAGAAATCGACTGTGAAGTTTTTTGCCTTCGACAGCCCGTCGATGACCTGCATGTCCACGCCAATTCTCCCGATAAAGTTACCGTTGTCATCTTTAGCATAGACGATAAAGGGTTCCAACTCAAATGTGGCAACGCGAACTTTGGCCCCATGGAAATTGTCGAACTTTCTCGGGAAGACATTGCCGTGGTGGAGTTTCCCTTGGGACCAAGTGTCCACAACCTCGAATCCAATCTCTTCAGTGTAGAGGACGTGTGTCCATATCTTCACCTCTTCTTGACTTGGCTGCAAAACGGCCACTTTTTCCGTCTTCCTAAAATTGAAGAGTTCCATCAGTTCCTTCGGCTTTGGTCCCGTAGGATCCAAGAGAAGGATGACGTAGTAAGCCTTGTAGTTCCACAAAGATGGCGGCAAGAAATCAGTATCATAAGGGACGCTTCTGAAGTGGTCTGTGGAGGCGTGTTCGACCAAGGCTCTGCCTTCAGTGATCAAGAAGAAGTACCCGTCACAGATAGATCGAGCCCAAGTGTTTTCTCGAGTGAGAACATCTTTTCCCAAGAAGTGCATCTGTTGAAAGAAAAAGTAAGGAGTAAGTTCACTGTCGCTTATAATGAATAGTCAAATTTTACTAATGTTTCTTTTATCCAAAAATTGTATTAACGTGTAGTCCTAATGTCTATTGATTTATTATCTTACTACTATATAGGATTAATATGATTTTACTTTAGGGGAATAAAGATAATGTTCGGGGGAAAATCGGATGTCAAGCTAATAAACATTAAAAGCTTATACGTGAGATTTGTTGATCAAGAGCCCGTGCTAACAAGAAATAAAAAAAAAAGCTATGAGATATTGGGATAATCAGGCAATTAATCTATATTAAATTAAGATGTTAACTTAAATATGATATAGTAAATTTGTTATGTGTTGGAGTTATCATATTATAACCTAGCATTCGGGAGGATTTAGAACAAGGGAACACAACCTATTAGAGTAGTCTGGCCACATTGTTAACATATACCTAATCGTAGGCCACTAGATTTGACATAAAATATAATTATATGTTTAAGGGTAAATAAACAGTTTCACTGAGATTTTCATGTTAAGGTGAAATTTGTGGGACTAGTCTTGAAACAAAGTACAAAACTTAATCACTTAGCCTACTTTGAATTTTTTGGTTGTTATGGTTGGGTAGACTAAATGTTTGTTCACATGTAGGTAGAGTCAAATAGGATTGCACAAATAGCAGCTTTGTTTCTCAAACATATATTCGAATTTCGCTATATCAGGAGATCCAAAAATGTATTGCTGAACATTATCAAATCATTAACTTCTTTCTTGAGATCCTCAAATCGGCTATCATTGGCCTTCATATATTTTCTCAATTCTATTGCATAGTATTTAAGTCTGTTGCATACTCTGTTTCTGACACATAGCTTTGTAGTTTTGAAAGTGTACCAACTCTTCTTTAACTATCTGTGACTGAAACAATTTTAGTTTTTGTTAAAAAACTATCATATAGCTGAGAAATAAGTTGGTTATTCCCCTGATGTTTGTGATTCAAGTTATTTAAGCGAATTGCGAAATCCACAAGAAATGACAAATCAAAGAGCCACCCAACATTTTCCAGTTCTGGTACTATCTTTTTCTTTTTCATTGAGAGATATCTCGAATTCATTGAGAAAATTAATAAATCTTTGCTATATATTTCTTTGTTTAGCCACCTTTAATGAGTGAAAGACACTAAATCATGACGCTCTATTCTACTTCAATTTCATCAATAAATTGATTAAATTGTCGATGGAGTTAAGCTGAATGTGTCTTGATGCAATTGATTACAGAAACAACTTTCAATGCATGATAAAATGTTAGTTATTTTCAACACAAGTTTTATCAAT
Source organism: Palaemon carinicauda (assembly GCF_036898095.1). Lineage (NCBI taxonomy): Eukaryota > Metazoa > Arthropoda > Malacostraca > Decapoda > Palaemonidae > Palaemon > Palaemon carinicauda. The sequence goes on along the minus strand of NC_090734.1, from coordinate 115,986,225 downwards.
ATATTATGCAATGAAACTGTTTCAATCCATATTATCGTTCCCCAAGGTACTCAATTAATAGCTTCACCAATCCATTCTGCCTACCTATCATTGCATGAGTCCATTTAGTTGATGTACCTACTAACTTGTCCAAATCTAACTCAAGTACTGAGATTTATTCTAAAATTCCTATTTTTCTCTGTTGGAGCCTTTTGGCTTATTGCATCTTGCTTTTCTAACTAGCGTTATAGCATGGCTTGTAATAATAATGATGATAATAATAATAATGATAATAATAATAATAATAATAGGTAAGTCACTCCCATTTGCCTGCCCTTTCAATGAACTGAGCCCTAAAAGTTCCTCATCATCATAAAATTCCTCAGATACACTACATACAAATACAAACATCAATAGATTTATCAGTGATTAGGAAGAAGTACAACATTTTTTTATCTCTCTCCTTCGAATGTTTCACTCGACAAATCAACAATACGACGTTGCAATATTATGCGATTCAAACCGATATTCTAAAACTCTTTATATGAAGAGCGTTTTTAAGCAACAAGTAGAATACATCTTTTTTAAGTTGCCTAATTATGTCAGTTATCTCTTACATATCTTCATTAGGCTTCTACTGTAGAAAGTAGCCTAGGTCTATACCTATCTGACTGCATAGAAGGCAACTTGTTTTAATTTGGTTTTCTTCTTGAACACTTGATTTTAAGTTATGATCTAAAAGAATTAATATACAGGCTGAATATAATAATAATAATAATAATAATAATATATATATATATATATATATATATATATATATATATATGTATATATATATATTATATGTATATATAAATATATATACATAAATATAAATATGTGTGTGTTTTATTGTTGGGTGAATTTTGACGATTTTACAATAGATTCGAGGACCGCTAGTTGTGCATCCCAAATTTAGAATATGAATCAGGAGATAGGAGAAACAGCAGAGAAGGATACTTAAATGTAGATAAACATAAATTAATTCAAAGAAAGTATGCAAGTTTACATACAAAACTTTCAATTTAGAATCAAGCGATATCGATCAATTCAAGGAAAAACATTACGAAAACATGAAACGAAACTCGTACTTAGAATTGAATTTGCTTTTTGACACTACGCTTTTTATTTCTTTTAATTCGTGTCTGGGCAAGATAGGGACTTGTGTTCAGACATAAGGAGTTTTTCCCACCAGTTCGTGCCACCCCAGAAAACCAGTCATTAGCAAAGTAACGCTTAAATTACCGGAACGTGGATAAATCATCGTTCAGAGAATTCCTACAGTGCTAACTGCTTCATAGGCTACGTTTGCAAAGGCCGCTCATCAGCAGCTCGGCTAGTCCTCTGTACACCAAGGTCCTTATTTAAGGACCTAGCAACCCACATTCATCTTGGATTAACTCTATCGATTTCTGGATGTTGAAGATCTTCCTTTCTAACACGTATTTTACTCCATCTATCCATCTCTTTCTAGGTATCCCTGTCCTTCTCCCTCCCAACAAACTGAATTGTACAATATTTTACCACATTACCATCCTCCATTCTCTCTACATGACTGGATTACTTAAAACAACTCTTATTCACACTTTCATAACTCCATCAGTGTATCTAGACATCTCTTATTCTTTCATTACAATAATCAGGCATATGCGTGAACAATGAATATCTATAACGTCAACATTATTTTTCTCTTGCACATTTTAGCAGCCACACTCTACTTCCTTACAGGAAAGTTGATCTAGCTATTCCTTCATACATTTACTCAAAGGACTTTTATTTATTTTCTATAATATGGTAGCGAATACACACACAAAAAATCTTTGATTTTATTAACACAATCATAAAACTTTTTAACAAAGGTTTATCGAAAAATTAACAACGGTTAGCATTAACGGCAAGTATAAAGAATAAGAATATTTAAAACATCTAGCGCATTTTTAGTCGGCACTGTTCAATAAGTAAAAACAAATATAGAATTCGCGTTCCATTATCTCCTAAACAAACGTTTTGAAGACAGATTGGCGATATTGTTTATTAGCTAACTAGAACATAATCTTCAGCATGAAACTAACATAAACACGCAAAAAGTATGGTAGAAACCTTAATCCATTACCCGATGGTTCTCAACGTCGGCATTACAACGTTATAATAATAATAATAATAATAATAATAATAAAGGAGCAATCAGAGAATTTTGACCTACGCCAAAGGTTAATGGAGTCGTCTATGGCCTAAGATCTATCTGTGGTGGAAATTTCGTCAAAATCCGTCAATTTGTTTGAATGTCATCTTTAAAATGGTGAAAAAAGTAAATCCAGATCTAGAATCCAGATCCGGATCATCTCCAAAATCAAATGGGGTTGTCCGTGACCTAAGATCTATCTGTGGTGAAAATTTCGTCAAAATCCGTCAATTTGTTTGAATGTCATCTTTAAAATGGTGAAAAAAGTAAATCCAGATCTAGAATCCAGATCCGGATCATCTCCAAAATCAAATGGGGTTGTCCGTGACCTAAGATCTATCTGTGGTGGAAATTTCGTCAAAATCCGTCAATTTGTTTGAATGTCATCTTTAAAATGGTGAAAAAAGTAAATCCAGATCTAGAATCCAGATCCGGATCATCTCCAAAATCAAATGGGGTTGTCCGTGACCTAAGATCTATCTGTGGTGAAATTTTCGTCAAAATCCGTCGAGTAGTTTTGACGTAATTGTGTTCACAGACACAGTCAAATAAATGAATAAATAAATAAATAAATAAATAAACTGACTTAAGTTTATAACCTTCTTGACAGAGGCAATAATAATAATAATAATAATAATAATAATAATAATAATAATAATAATAATAATAATAATAATAATAATAATAATAATAATAATAATAATAAACCTATTTCGATTATGTTACTTTGATCATCCCTCTGAAGTGTTAGCTTTTTACAGAAAATTTCTAGATTAGTTCTATCATTGAATTACATAAATAGATACTAAACTCTTTATCTATTTCTTTATTTCTTTAACCATTTCATTAAAAGTTCCCGATACTCTCTTTTCTTGATTTTCTTGATGCTACCTCAGGATCGTACCCAGCTATAAGTAGGCAATTAGGTGGTTAGCTGGGAGCGATCCCTGGACCTAGCGATAATAAGCCGTGATCTACAACACTTTAGTTGGTTTTATCTTAATTTCTTTTTTTATTTGTTTATCTGTTTTCCTACTTGCATGACTACTACTTTGATATCCCCTCTAAAGAATTATATATGTATGAGTCTTTTATTTTTTCAAGACTTTTATTCAATAATTATTTTCTGAGAGAAATTTCGTTCATATACTAGTTACTTATCTAAAATAAACCCAATAATTTATATTTCGCAATGCTATACTTTACACTTATATAATCACCTATATAAATTCAATTACTACCAATTCTAATCAATTTCTTTCTTAGAAGTTCTATAAAGCAATTACCTTGACTCCCCATCTGGCAAGAGTGAGGCGCAGCCGAAGGGCCAGGTCAGAGGTGGAGGCCTCGTAGAATAGGGTCAGCGAACAGGACCCAAAGTAATTTTCGGCTAATTTTTGCAGAAGACCTCCCGTAGAGACAAGGGCCTGGAAGAGGAAAGGAATTTATTATTATTATTGAAAGCAATTTCTGCCTCAGTGGTGTTAATTTTGTAATGAACTTTTTCTTTTGTAAAATTTACGCCACTGAAGCAGTTATTACTTTCAATAAAGCTTGTTTAAAAGGGAGTCTACTTCAGAATTATTATTATTATTATTATTATTATTATTATTATTATTATTATTATTATTATTATTATTATTATTATTATTATTATTATTTTGAATAAAACACCATGCCAGGTGTAACAATCTTAGGTATTAAAAATCCAGTTATATTAATCTTATGTTTTAGCTTCAACTTCTACTTTAAGTTTAATTACTTTTATCTTGTAATTGTCATGTTTTCTAGCGTAACTTTAAATCGTTTTGAAACTTTCTTTATTCTTCAGCTGAAGAAGAACTTTGTTAGAAGTGCGAAAACTTTTTTTTTTATTTTTTTTTTATTTTATTTATCTTTTT
>NC_090734.1:115972124-115974624 GCF_036898095.1 Palaemon carinicauda | reverse complement strand
CTTTTTAACACTTTGAAAAAAATTCTCGATTAACCTTTCCTGACATCCTACAACCTATCATCTTTGTTAACCTTTCTATTGAATAAAAAAGGAAACATTTCTTTTGATGTATTGGCAATGATTTAAACTGACTTAGATATCATTACAGAAGATCTCCTTTCTTTAAAACAAACTTTTGTATTGAGCAGAACTTTATTTATATTCTCATTAATCCCGGAGATATAAATCATGTATACATACGTTTCCGTCTCTCCAAAGTATCATCTTCAACTCGATGCCCAGCACCAAATTCCTTAAGAACATCACGATCAATATTCGTACTAATAAAAATAAATGTTGATAAATAATTAACAAATATCTTTAATAGCTTAATGTAACATCCACACTTCACCTATATAAATGAACATTGGCTCTTCTTGTAATAGGTATCATCCGTCTCATCTGATTCGTTTGCTGAGATCATCAGCATCACTATCTTATAGGTACTCTCTCTCTCTCTCTCTCTCTCTCTCTCTCTCTCTCTCTCTCTCTCTAAACGATCTTTCAGAATCAGGTTTTCATATTCACAATTGGCCTATCATTGACTTGGGGAGCCGTTAATGGTAAGAGAAAAAATTAATGTTTTATATATATATATATATATATATATATATATATATATATATATATATATATATATATATATACTGTATATATACATATATATATGTATATATATATATACACATATATATATGTATATATACATATATATGTATATATATATACATATATATGTATATATATACATATATATATGTATATATACATATATATATATGTATATATATACATATATATGTATATATATACATATATGTATATATGTATATATACATATATATAAATATATATACATATATATATATATGTATATATGTATATATACACATAAATACACACACATACACACACGTGTATATATATGTCAATCAAATCTCTCTCTCTCTCTCTCTCTCTCTCTCTCTAAACGATCTTTCAGAATCAGGTTTTTTATATTCATGAGTGGCCTATCATTGACTTGAGAAGCCGTTGCTGGTTGATTAGGCTGATTATAAGAACATCAAATTATGCCAAAGTTATGCACATTCTACCATATAACTGTTACTCCTTAAACGATTTGACTCTGTAATGAGTAGTGATATTTTCCATTAAAAGAAATTCATTTGACAGCGCTGTTCCAAACTCGTCCAATTAACCTTAACTATGCCGATGAATGTTACCTTGGTCACTTGTACAGGGACATGACTGGCCATCCATGTGTTCTGATAAAGAAAGTAAATACTAACCACTTATTCGAGTAAACTCAGGTTGCTTCCCATAGCATATGAAAAATTCACACAATTTTATGATAAAAATATTCATTCCTAATAAGGAAACGATCGTTGGATAATTTATCAACTACCAATTCTCTAGCCTCTACCGTCCTGGTACACTTTTTGACACGTGGTCTTCAAATAATTGACTATATTAGTTGGGAAAGGGGGATTCTGATGCCATCTATTGGCTTTACGGTAAAGTAAAACTCGTTACGATATACTGTATGGGAGGGGGCTACCAGGAGTCCGCGTAATTATGTCTTTCAATCTGTAACAATATTGTTATTCTAAGTAGTTTTTGCTGATGATACGTATCATACCATGAAACATATTAATTACCTTTTTATTTTATAAAAAAGTAATGGAAAATCAGATGAAGTAAGTGTGTAATTACTTGATTGGCCCAACGATTTCAGTATATGTGGCACTATCTAGCGCCGCCCCCCACCCCCACGCCGACCCCCATTGTAATTGAACTAACGATTGTTTCTTGAGGAAATATTTCTGTGACATTTATTGTTAAATTTGTAATTTCTTAAGAATAAAGTTGTGACCAGACAACAAGGAACATCAGACTCACGTGCGTCTGTTTTATAGTAATGTTGTGCCCAAATAGCAACAGAAATGAAGTAATAAAAATTATGAGTGGATGATGGGGATAAGTAGCAATTTGGTACTTCACTGCTAAGGCCATCTATTGACTATGGAAATAAACAATGTGTAGAGCTTTTTAATCTGTGCATTCTGGAACCTTCTCTGGCATTATTTTGGTTTAAAACTAGCCTAAAATAGCTTACTTTACTGGAGCTGAATATAATTTATACCTGCCAGACATGTATATATATATATATATATATATATATATATATATATATATATATATATATATATATATATATATATATATATATACATACATAAGTGTCAAACTATCATCCTTTTCCAATTAGAGAGTTATTCGCATCTTTTTTTGGAGCAAGGAACGTGTGCTGACATCTTTTGACAAGAAATAGAAAAAATCTGATTCTATTCAAATTTGGAGAAATGTGTGATTATTAAAACATACTTTTATCAATAAATGCATAAGAATTTACAATTCCAACAACACTTTTTCTTTTGATTTTCATGCTTTGAGTTATGGT
>NC_090734.1:115902124-115962124 GCF_036898095.1 Palaemon carinicauda | reverse complement strand
GATTTTGTGTTTTATCACTGTTTTTTATTGTTTAATTCTAATTTAATCTGATCGGAACCTACTGCCCTCTACATAAATTAATTTCCCGTTCACTGGTAAATTTATTTGTTGAAATACTTTTCACTTACTGGCTGGCAACGCAAGAGCCTGTGTCTTACGAATGAACGAACCATCCTGAGAGGTGTCGGGTTTAGCAGGTAATGAAGTGTGGAGACTGGATCCCGTAGACTTTAGTTCCCGGCTCCTCCTCGTCCAGTCATCGCTGGAATGTTCTGGCAGCGCTCATCTTATCTTCATCCTCCGTCTTCTGTGTTCCCATTCTGATACATCATGCTATCATCCCTTGTACCTGGCGATCTGCCGAACTGGGGTTAGTCCCGCTCAAGCTCGATAGTTTCTTGTAGTTTCTGTAACCTCGCCATCCTTGTGAGCTAAGGATGGGGGCGGGGGTGGGGGGGGGGGTGTTTGGGAGAGTCTATTGGTCTGCCTGCCTAGTCATCAACAGCCATTACATGGCCCTCCCTGGTCCTATCTTTGATGGAAATGTGCCTCAAGGCACTGGTCATATGTATATGTGGTCAGTCTCTTGGGTATTGTTCTGCTTGCTAGGGCAATGTCACTGTCCCTTGCTTTTGCCATTCATGAGTGACCTTTAAACCTTTAAACACCCCTTTAGATCTCCAATATCAATTTATAAGAGCTTCTACCACAAGAGCCCGTGTTCCACACAAGAGTGGGCTAACCACATCCATTCAACAGCTTCACCTAATATTGATTAAGGGACCTTAAATACCTTATTAAGATTTGCAAAACAGTTATGTCACGCGCAAATGATTTACAGTTCTTAGTCATTCATATTTTATATGGTTTTAAGTCTCCACATTTGATAAAGTGCTACACAATCTTGGTTTTTATTATGAATTCTGACAAAGTTTTGTCTATCATGAAACTAGTTAAAACTGGCTTCTAAATAAAAGGACGTTAATTTTCTTCCTTCATTTTTCCCTCATCTTCCTTCTACCGTTTTTCTCTTATATTTTTTCACATTTCACTCCTTTCTTCAACTTATTTTTTCTTCCTCATCTTCCTTTACCCTTTTTTACCTATCAGTCTTTATCCCTTTTTCCTTTCCTCTGTTTCCAATGTGCCAATTTTCACCGACAATTGCAATCTATTTGATAAAACAAATAAACCTATAAAAGCTGTCTGTTCCACCACCTAAGTTGGTTAACAAACTTGATTCTACCTGAAGCTATTACAGAGATATATAAAGCAACATAGTCCACTTATCTCCACATTCCAATATCTATATTCCTTTAAACATCAGATAACTGATCCGTCGTCTCATTATTAAAACAGTGATGATTGTCAGTGGGCGTGGCTTAAGTGTCACGAGTGTTGTGACGTCATATGGTTGATAGAGGTCAGTTTCATAATCTAAATAGGAAAAGAATAGCCATTGGTGACGGGATAGTGTTCTGTTTTAGATTCGCTATTATAGCAAATATTCCTTATATATAATTCAATTAGGATGGCATGCTATTTGCTATATTGAATTATTGGCATGGAAATTGTCAGTTTGGTAATTTGCAGTAATTCCTGAGAGAGAGAGAGAGAGAGAGAGAGAGAGAGAGAGAGAGAGAGAGAGAGAGAGAGAGAGAGAGAGAGAGAGAGAGAGAGTACTGTGAAGCATGTATCAATCTAGAGTCCTCAGAAGCATACCTGCACTCGTCTTGTAAAGTGCTTCTGAAAATCAGTAGAATAACTCCTACAATCTACTGGTCGGGGGACATTTTGTTCTACTGTAGAAGTTTTCAAGTCTTCAATTCTCTTGCAAACTTACAGAATAGAATTGACAATACAGAACAGTTGAAGGAAAACTTAGATCTCTCTTTCCTCGATCCCCTGTTTATCAATCTTCTCTTTCTATCGTCGAAGATGTTGTTCAAAAGACATCGATGGGTGATTTTGTTCACTATATTTCTTAGATGGATTGTTCGGGTTGACACCAGCCACACTACAGGCAAGGTCATGACGACACAGGAGAGTTTCAAGATCCTGTTTCAAAACTCAATCAAGAGTCACCGAGTCCTGTCTTTAGAAGGGGAAATTAAAGTCACTGAACCTAACTTTAACCAGGTAGGAGGACTTCAGGATCCAGAAAAGTTCTTCTCTATATCCTGGAGAGAACTATTTATTGTTAATCTTTTCCCTCGGCTTTAACCCCCATTCCCTTTACCTTTACTTTCACTTTAGTTTCAGCTGGGTCTATTCATAACACGGACCCAGTTTTCCCAACCCTGTGGCCTCTCTATTGTGACTCCAACCTATTTATTGAATACCTTTGCATACTTCTGAAGTATGCAAAGTTATTCCAACAATAGGTTGGAATAATAATAATAATAATAATAATAATAATAATAATAATAATAATAATAATAATAATAATAATAATAATGATAATAATAATAATAATAATAAGATTCTTCTTCCTTCTAGTTCTTGGTCTCCCGGGGAGGTCTCCTGCACGACATAGCCGAAAATTACTTTGGGTCCTGTTCGCTGACCTTATTCTACGAGGCCTCCACTTCTGACCTGGCCCTTCAGCTGCGCCTCACTCTTGCCAGATGGGGAGTCAAGGTAATTATTCCTGAAAATTTATTAATTAGTCAGTAGTTATTAGGAAGATCCAGGAACTATTTTGTTAAATATTTTGCTCATGATAGGGACTCAAAGGAATTTCGCTTAAAATTTTAATAAACAAGTAAATAGCCTGAGTTTGTTAAGAGATATTTTGGGTGGAGGATCATTATAATCTTTCAAATTGCATGCTCAATAATCTAGTTAATAGAAAATTATGAAGTGTTTATATTTGGTGGAGAGTGTCCCAGAAATTTCTTCCAATTACTGATTGCATTAGGTTGATAGGCAAAAGATATCATTAATTAGTGGTAAGAGACCTTGACATTGTTTTCAGTGAAAATTAAGCAAATTAAGAGACAAAAATTTCCAAATATTTTGAGGTAATGATACCATTCGGAAGTTTTCAGCATTATTTGATGGAATATCTGGGTTCATTTGAAAATATGATACTAAAAGATCAAGGTAAAATCCATGAGGAATTAGAGTGAATATAGCAATAGGAAACTTGAACGAATTTTGAATGAAAAAATATTATGTCTAAACACTGAACTTGTCACAATCAATGTATTTTGTTCTTAAAAAGCCTACTACGATAATTTAGCTTGCTATTTTTATGATATTACGATCAAACTTTGCCTTGAAAACCTTAAAATCCAAAGGAAGAAAAGAATATAAAATCTAACCTTTCTCTTGGGGTTCATGCTCTGAAGAACCAATAAAATGTTAACGTTAGACTTCTCTTTCCGCCTCGAATTCATAAGCGTTTGGACCTGAAAAAAAATAATAATACGATAGGTAAATAGAAATAATCATCTTAAATATATTTGTTTGATTGCACAAACTAAGTCATAAAATAACTTAAAATAACTCACGATCACGGCATTCCGCCTAAACATCGAATTTACTTTTTTACTTTTTACTTTTTAGGGGTTTATTTCTCGCCCTCCATCAGACACTAAGAGTCTGTTCAGGCGGGCTTTGATGTGTGAAAATAATTTCTTTCCAGTTTATATTGCTCTGTATCTTTTCAGTTATTAGCTAGCATTTTTATTCAGGCTTAATAGTTTTCAGATCACTATTATAACACTTTCCAAAGAGATAAGCCTTCAGGTTTTTCTTGAAAGCTGCCACATTTTTACTATTCTTGACATCAAGTGGAAGGTCGTTGAAGAGTCTCGGTGCAGCATAACAAAAAGTTCTTCCTCCTATTGCATGATTCACACTAATTTCGAATAGTCTATATGGGTCATCAGCATGTCTAACTCTTACAGCAGCGCTGGTAGCTCGAGGGTAGGGGACCAAGCAATCGCGAAGATATTTAGGTTTATCACTTGTAAGTGCTCTGTGAGTCAAATCTTAAATTCAATTCTAGCCTTAACAGGTAACCAATGTAGATCGATCAATGCAGGAGTTATTCTCTCCCGTAGTTTAATGCCTTTTATCAGTCTAGCCGCCCGGTTTTGCACATTTTGAAGCTTTCTTAGTAGTGTATTGGGCAATTTATAGTACAGAGAATTGCAATAATCAATCCTTGATATTACGTACCTCATCACTAAAATTTTTGTACTGCCCTCTGTTAAATATTTTCTAATAAATGCTATGTTTCTCAGGTGATAGTTACACACTTTCACTGTGTTCACTATTTGATCCCTACTGACAAATTACAGTCTATCAGTACACCCAAATTTTTCACAACAGGCACAATCCTAACATCAGCGTCACCAATTTTTATACTTTGAACTAACTGGTAATTCTTCAAAGCCACATTTGTGCCAAAATACATACATTCTGTTTTATCATCATTTAATTTATGCTTTTTCCTCTGCATCCATGTTTTTATTTCAGTCATTATCTCATCAATTTTGTTTTTTGTATCTTGTGTTGTTGAAATTGAAAGGTAGAACTGAGTTTCATCTGCATATAGTTTAAACCCCATTTTTTGTTTTTTCAAGATGTGTGATAGCTCGATAGTATATATGTTGAACAAGATAGGGCCCAGAACACTACCCTGCGGTACACCTTTCATAAGAATTCTCTCACTGGATCGGTTTCCAAAAACTTCTACAATAGTCTTCCTGTTAGTTAAGTAGCTTCGCAAAAATTCCAGTGCTTCCTCAGTCACTCCAAGGGACTTTAAGTCGTCAAGTAAGTACTCGTGCACAACAGTATCGAAGGCAGTGCTAAGATCTAACATAATCAAAATTCCACACTTTCCCTCATCAAGAAGACCTATCATATCATTCATTATTGAGCATAAGGTAGTTTCTGTAGAGTGATTAGCTCTGTAGGCCGATTGATTTTCCGGGAATACCTCTAACTCATCAATATGCGCCCATAATTGCTCACTTATGATTTTTTCAATAAGCTTCGACATGTAGGATAAATTTGAAATAGGCCTATATGAATTTAGTTCGTTTACATCACCTTTTCCTTTGTATATTGGTTTGATCAACGCAGTTTTTTCACAGCTAGGAAAACAGGATTGTGATATACTTAGGTTAATTATATTCAGGTAAATATCATATACAACTTGCTTGTTTGGAGCTTCACTTATTGAACTGTTTAGGAAAGGGTCGTTTCCACAACATGTATTCTTCATCTCTCTCATAACCTTTAACAAGTCGCACATATTTATTTCCTTAAATTTTATTAACTTCTTACCCTCCTTCACTAGCATAACTGACTGTCCTTCTAAGTGATTTTGGGGGAAACCTCTATAAATCTTATCAATTTTTTCATTGAAGAATATAGCAAATTCCTCTGCACAGACATTATCAGGCAAGACATATTTTTTCTTTAATCCCATCAAATCATCTAGGTTTTTGTGAAACTCCCTCATGTTATTAGTTTTTTTTTTTACTTTCGCCGTTGTAGAATTTTTTTTTTCTAACAGGATGTTAAAGTCATTTCTGGCCTTATTATATAGATTTCTGGCTTGTGAGGATTTGGCTCTTTTCCATCTACCTTCCATCTTACGTCTATGTCTTTTTGCCTTTAATAGCCCACTATTATACCATCAAACATTTTCGTATACAACTATTTGTTTGCTCTTTATGGGACACATGGTATCGTACATTTTTCCAAAATTGTCGTTATATTTCTTGGTATAACACCCAACACATTCTTTGTCTACCATATGTTCACATTGTATGTTCTCACAAGACATTTGCGCTACACTGGCTTCAATAAAATTCTCAGCATCAAAATTTTCCCGTTCCCTATATGTGATCCATTTCTTCAATACTCTGATGCAATTTATATTAACATCAAAAGTGATGAGTTTATGTGTTTTTGAGATCTCAAAGTCTGGCTCCACTTCAAGGTTTTTAACTAGGTCAGAATCTTTCCCACATATGACTAAGTCGAGTGTATGACCACCTACTGACGTTGATACCAAAACACTGTTTATTAAATTAAACATCTCAAATACTTCCTTGAGTTCTTTATCCTTATTATCATTTTCGTCATCTACCCAACAATTAAAGTCTCCATCAATTAATGTATTTTTAATATCGTCCACCACACCCACAAAAACACTAAATTCTTCAATGAATTTCTTCATATTACTCCCTGGTGGTCTATACAATGATATTATATTCAATACCTTACTGTTTCTTGTCAGTTTTAAATAGATATATTCAAACGTTTCAAATACTATTTCATTCATGATAGAAACCCTAGAGAAGGTTTTCGACACGAAGACACCCACTCCTCCTCCAGTTTTATCCTTTCTTGGTACGTGGTAGAAATCGTGAGTACACGGCGTCATCTCTTGAATCTTTGAGTTATCACTAATATTTCCCTGCAACCCAGTTTCAGTTAATAAGCATAAATCTAATTCCATTTCATTAATAAGATTTCTAATCTTTATGGTTTTATTCCCCACCGATTGAATATTTATCAGACCACACTTAATCAATGGGCTAGACTCCATGATCGGTTCTATTTTCTATCCTGCTGAGCTCCTCCTTGTATACTTTACAGTTTTCATCATATGTCTTATGATTCGTATCATTGTAATTCCTCATTGAGCAGTTATGACACTTTAACGTATTTACACTAAAATCTGTGGTTCGGTGTTCCTGGCTACACTTGGCACATACCTGAGTCTTGCTACAACTATCGGTAGTATGACCAAATTCCCGGCATTTATAACACTAAACTACATTGTAGGAATCATAAATTTTGCAGCATCCTCTAAGCTTGGTATATACTCTATCGTCCCTTTTACGGAAAACTTTCCTGTTAGTTGGACTACACTTTATAATGACATGTGATTTACCGCTTTGTCTTGATTTAAACTTCCTGGTCAATTTCAAGTCCTCTTCATTTTCACACATATCATTCAACCATTCATTGTTCTCCATTATATTAGCAATTATATCATCTTCATTTTCATCAATATTGCAGACCTTGATCTTCGGTTTAAGTAGATCCTTTTTATCTACTTCTACCTTAATGTCATTCTTGACCCCTTCTAAGTCATTTTTTAGCCTTTTCTAACCCAGCTTTATCCGCAAAATTAACTACCAAGTGGCCTTGTTTAGAGGTTCTGACCTGTTCGACATCAGTGTTTATCGTTTTCATGATTGTTTTCTTGGTATCCGAAGCCTTCGTATTTTCCTCCGTAGATTTTTTTTTTTTTTTTTTTTTTTTTTTTTTTTTTTTTTTTTTTTTTTTTTTTTTACACTTGCGTATGTAGTCTTGGTCACATTCTCTTGTTCGTATTCCGTAAGTTTCTCTTTCAGCTCAACAATTTCTTGACACATATTGGTGTATTGAGCAGTTATCATATCCATAATACCAGACATCTGTCGTTGTACATTTACCTTCATCTCTTCCATGTTGATGCTTAGTTTCGTCATGTTTTCCCATGATTTACAACTATTATTTCCTGTTTGGATATACAGTGATTTGAAATTAATGCTTTTATTTAAAATTGTATAAGAATAATATATCTAAATTGAAGATTCTAAAAGGATAAAATACAAATTATCATCTGGTATATTTATTATTTGAAATATTGATCAATAACGTAATTTAGAAATGCTTTTATGCATACTAGAGTCTTTATAAGATTTTATTTAGGATTGCAAAATCAATAGGTGACTTGATTATTTACAAGCAATTTACACCACAAATTTATTTACAGCTTAGTTCTAAATATAGAGTTTATGTAGCCTATTCCCAAAATTACTCTTGTACCATCTTTTATTTTACACACACACACACACACACACACATATATATATATATATATATATATATATATATATATATATATATATATATATGATAAATTTTGCACATTTAGACGTGTTTTTCATATTCAAATAAGCCATATATATTTTTGATACATTAATGTCTGGATTCTCTTAACGACCTAGGGATCAGAGCCCCAGGCGAAATCACACAAAGACAAGAGCTTGTGTCTGGCCGGGAATCGAACCCTGGTCGGCAAGCTTGTACAGACAGTGACTAAACCACTTGGCCACGAAGAAAGATAAAAGTCAATGACAATTCTACTGTACTTATACCTGTCGAATTCAGGTGTTTTGTACTTAGAATTGAAATCAACCCATCTTCACCATCGTAGCTAATTGGTAGTGGTTTAGTCACTGTCTGTACAAGCTTGCCGACCAGGGTTCGATTCCCGGCCGGACACAAGCTCTTGTCTTTGTGTGATTTCGCCTGGGGCTCTGATCCCTAGGTCGTTAAGAGAATCCAGACATTAATGTATCAAAAATATATATGGCTTATTTGAATATGAAAAACACGTCTAAATGTGCAAAATTTATCATTAATTGAATGCCAAGTAACAAACTACCAATTAGCTACGATGGTGAAGATGGGTTGATTTCAATTCTAAGTACAAAACACCTGAATTCGACAGGTATAAGTACAGTAGAATTGTCATTGACTTTTATCTTTCTTCGTGGCCAAGTGGTTTAGTCACTGTCTGTACAAGCTTGCCGACCAGGGTTCGATTCCCGGCCGGACACAAGCTCTTGTCTTTGTGTGATTTCGCCTGGGGCTCTGATCCCTAGGTCGTTAAGAGAATCCAGACATTAATGTATCAAAAATATATATGGCTTATTTGAATATATATATATATATATATATATATATATATATATATATATATATATATATATATATATGTATATATATATATATATATATATATATATATATATATATATATATATATATAGATACCTAAGACATGCCCATTCACTTACGTCTGTTTATGGTCTTTCTGTGCCAGTCAACGTCCGCAAACTTCCTTAGTTCGTCAGTCCATTGTCTTCTCTTCATTATCCTGATTCTTTTACAATTTCTAGGGACCCATTCTGTTATTCTTAATGTCCATATATTGTCTACCATTATAATTATATGTCCTGCCCATCACAATTTCTTTTTCTTACATTTTGTTAGGATATCCTCTACTTTCCTTAGCTCTCGTATCCATGTTGCTATTTTTCCGTCTTGCAGTTCTATTCCTATAATTTTTCTTTTCATAATTCTTTGAGTTGTAACTAATTTCGGTCTCGTGTCCTGGGGAAACTCTTACTGTCTGTCCTAAGTGCGTATATTCATTAATAATCTTTAGAAGCTCAGCCATAACTCTTATTTGTCGTCTCTCTGTATTTTCATTGAACATCATCATAGTTTTACTTCTATTCATTTTCAGTCCTACATTTCTGCTTTCTCTTCTCAATTTTTCTATTATCTTTTATAATTTCTCCCATGATTCACTAAACACAACTATGACATTTGCAAATCCCAATTTGGAGAGGTATTCCTACATTTCCTAATATAAATTCTTAAAATTTTCTTGGCATGCTGTAAATAATTTAGGAGAGATGAGATCTCCCTATCTAACTCCTTTCTCAATCGGAATTTTCTCACTATCTTTATGTAGTTTTAGGATTGTTGTACTTCCTGTATAGATATCTTCAAGTGTTCTAGCGTAAGATTCTTCTATTCCTTGTTTATGAAGGGCTTTCATTACTGCTGATGTTTTGACAGAAACAAAAGCTTTCTCATAGTCTATAAATGCCATACATAGTGGTTTGTTATACTCTGTTGATTTTTCCATTAAGTGGTTAATTACATGGATATGGCTAGTTCTTGAATAGCCACTTCTAAAGCCTGTCTTTCTCTCTTGGTTGATTAAAGTCTAGCTGTCTTTCTATTCGGCCTAATATGATCTTTATAAGTGATCTATACATTACGGAGAATAAACTTATTGGGCGGTATTTTTCCAGTTCTTTTGTGTCCCCCTATTTGTGAATTATTATAATGATAAAGTTTTTCTAAGCTATAGGCATAGAACATTCTTACATTAGGTGTAGAGTTCAGCCAGTTTTGCTGCTATGAAATCTCCTCCATCTCTTATTAAATCAAGTGGTAGGACATCTTCTGCAACTTTTCCTCTTTTCATGCCTCTTAATGCTTTCTTTACCTATACTACTGTTACGTTTGGTACCGTCTCAGTTGTTTCGTTATTTCTTTTGGTGAAGTTATTTCTTAAATCACTATTGTATAGAAAAATCCTATGCAGTTTTTATCACTCCGTCTCCTTTGTTGATAATATTTCCTTTTTCATCCTTTAAAGCAAATATCTGTTGGCACCCTGTTCTAAGTCTTCTTTACATCAATTTGATATTTCTTTCTTTCTTTAGTGTTTCCTCAATTTTGGTCTGATTGTGTTTACAAATATCTGGGGTCTTTAGTTTATTTATAGTTTTGGGTAGTTTTGCTAATTCCACTTCATTTCTGTTTGAATTTACCTTCATTTCCAATCTTTTCTTTATTAGGTTTTAGGTCTTTTCTGATAGTCTTCCTTGATCTTGTTTAGGAACTATTCCATCTATCTCTTGCTCTGATTCCAATAATGATTTTCTAAAAATTACTTTTTATTTCTTCATTACCTGCTTCCATTTCATCATGTAGCTCGGAATACCTATTTTGTATTGCTAAACTGAAATCATCAGATTTTTTTTTTTTTATTATCATAGGAACGTTTATTTTCTTTTTTGAAATTGATTTTTCTCTCTCTTTCCTTAGATCTAAACAAATTTTATTTCTCACCATTCTATGATAGCTTGATTTTAACTTATCTAACACTTACATCTTTAGCTAAATGGACTTTTTCACTAAGAACAAAATCTATTTAATTTTTCGTATCTCCATTTGGGCTTCTCCGTGTCCATTTTCTATGTTCCCTTTTATAAATGTATAAAAGAAGGCTTTCATGAACTTAAGATTATTTCTGACACACACACACAAACACACACACACACACACACACATATATATATATATATATATATATATATATACATATTTATATACATATATTATATATATATATATATATATATATATATATATATATTTATGTATATTTAAATGAATATATATATATATATATATATATGTATGTATATATATATATATATATATATATATATATATATATATATATATATACTGTATATATATATGTTTATATAAATATATATGTATATATATGTATATATATATATATATATATATATATATATATATATATATGTGTGTGTGTGTGTGTGTGTGTGTGTGTGTGTAATATGCGTGTTTGTGTATAGAACTAATGTTACAACACAGAACTATGAAAGACAGAATCCCAATTCTAATAAACACATCATCCTCACTAATACACGTATTACTGATTAAGTAAATTATCTTCTATCTTCAACAGATGAACGTTTTAGAGAAAGACATTCTTCTAAAATCAAACACTTGGGCTCGATCTATCTGTGACGGGTACTTCTTCTTGATCACTGAAGGCAGAGCCTTGGTCGAACACGCCTCCACAGACCACTTCAGAAGCGTCCCTTATGATACTGATTTCATGCCGCCATCTTTGTGGAACTACAAGGCTTACTACGTCGTCCTTCTCCTGGATCCTACGAGACCGAAGCCGAAGGAACTGATGGAACTCTTCAATTTTAGGAAGACGGAAAAAGTGGCCGTTTTGCAGCCAAGTCAAGAAGAAGTGAAGATATGGACACACGTCCTCTACACTGAAGAGATTGGATTCGAGGTTGTGGACACTTGGTCCCACGGGAAACTCCACCACGGCAATGTCTTCCCGAGAAAGTTCGACAATTTCCATAGGGCCAAAGTTCGCGTTGCCACATTTGAGTTGGAACCCTTTATCGTCTATGCTAAAGATGACAACGGTAACTTTATCGGGAGAATTGGTGTGGACATGCAGGTCATCGACGGGCTGTCGAAGGCAAAAAACTTCACAGTCGATTTCTACGAGGTCAGCGACGACGAGAAGTGGGGCAGCAAATATCCAGATGGTTCATGGGATGGCCTCATGGGGCAAGTATTCAGCGAGGCTTCTGATATTGCTGTGTGCAATGTATTCATCGATGGGCCCAGATGGGGTGTGATTGATTACTCCTACCCGTACAATTACATGCCAGCGTGTTTCGTGGCCCCATCCCCGAAGCCCTTGCCCAACTGGCAGTCCCCAACCTTACCTTTTACTTCTATTATGTGGATCTCTATTGCCCTTTCTATATTTGTTGGAGGTTTGCTGCTTTACCCCTTTTCCAGGTTTGGCATCCTGAATGAGTCAATAGAATTCAAAAGCTTCTCTTTTAATTATCTTTATATTTTGGGCTCTATCACTGCAAGAACTGTAGCCACAGAGCCAATGCACATGCCTTCCCGGCTCTACATCGGCTTCTTCTGGATATCTTCTATGATTATTTCTATTGCATACTCAGCGAACCTGGTAGCATTTTTATCAGTGGCGCAGATGCAACCTCCAATTAAGACACTGAAGCAGTTGGGTGAAAGTGGTTTAAGAATCAGTGGAAATTCCATTTGGAAAAGCCTCTTCCAGATGTCAACAGACAAAGCTGTTCTGGATCTCGTTCCGAAAATGGAACTGGACGCTGACTATCGCACCATTCTCGACAGGGTCAAAGCTGGAGAGTTCGCCTTTATCCAGAACAAGCAATTTCTCGAACTGAACAGGGACACGAGATACAGTTCCGGTGGGCGAGCAATGATTCGAATCGTCGAGGAGTGTTTTATGAACTATAACGTTGCCATGACTTTGCCGAGGAATTCTCCGCTCACTGACAACCTGTCGAAAACACTCATGAACATTTTCGAATCGGGTTTGTTAAACAAATGGAAAGATGAAGTTGTCCAATACGTCAACCGAAAGAACAAGAAAGAGAAGGGACAAACAGACATTGAGTCCTCGAGCGTTACACCATTAGACTTGAGTCACGTCCAGGGTATTTTCTACATACTGGGTATTGGGTATATTCTGGCCATTTTCATTATGATTTTCGAACTCCTCATTCGCCCAAAAAAGAATGAAGGGAGTTTTTAACAAGGCTTGTTGTTGACCTCACCAACCGAACCAATGAACCCAGGATGGAATAAGATAAGAGGTCACGTTTTCAACACTCACGCGCATGACGTCACCAGGAGAGTTCAGCCAGACGACACATGGGCGAGAAATAAGCTGCGTTTTTTCACAGACGTTTATGTTTTCATTTGCGAGGACAGATTCATCATGGTTATATGTGACATATGTGGGTGTTCCAATTCTTATAATGCCAATATAGCTGTTGGTGGTGGAAAAAAAAAGATAGATTTTACCGTTTCCAAAAAGATGCAGAACCATATAAGGGGGTGAATATATGCAAAAGAAATGAGGGTATTAATGCCAAAACTGCACGGATTTGTTCGTCACATTTTACTAAAACCCTTTGGCACGAATTGCTTAATTAATGCCCTGAGACCATTGGACTAAGACTGTCCGAAATCTAAAAGAAGATGCTACACCGATACAAAATCTTTATAATAATGTAGTTACTGTTGATTCAGGTAAGTCTATCATTAATATCTCGTCAGTTTAGTTTGGTTTACTTGGCATATGTTGCATGTAGCATTTTGGTCAACTAAGAGAACTGTATATGAATAGGCTCACTTGAATAAATACGAAAATATATGATTATATCAATTATATTTCTCATGCAAGTAATTTTTAGCTACGATTGGAAGAATGTCTAGAGAGAGAGAGAGAGAGAGAGAGAGAGAGAGAGAGAGAGAGAGAGAGAGAGAGAGAGAGAGAGAGAGAGAGAGAGAGAGAGTTAAACAAATGTTTTCGTGCGTATAAATACTGTTATTTGAGCTTTAAATTATATTAAAAATGCCTTGTTGCTTCGATTTTTTTCGAAAGTTTTCGTCTGGGCAGGTCTACCCCATCTAGTCAAATTAATTAGAAATAATTTAATAGACGGTGATTTTCAGATTAGAGATAAAATTATTACACCAAAACCTATATCATAAATCTTATCTTTATCAGTAAATGATCTCAAATTAGTTTACGAAATTAATGAGTCACTTAACTGTGAGAGGTTATAAACGACAATGTGTGAAAACAGTAATTCAGTTACTCTCATCTTCAGTGGTAAATTCTGTATTTCTGGCTAATTTTGTAGTGGGAAAGGCTTATTGAAAAGTCAGTTTTATAATGAAACATCTAACCTTATATCTTCGATTGATAGTCGGTTTGACTTGATGATCTCACGCATGAAATATGATATGGTAAAGCAAGGTAGAGATGCTTTCTCGAACAGTCCACGTCAAGTTGAAATACTTGCCAAATGATTGATTTTATTAGTAATGTTTTTAAAGTGAAAGGCAAAATGTTCCCAGTTCAGAAGGGCGTTATTATTTCATTTAAATCAGTGAAAGGATTATCGTATGCCATGGTGCATGAACTGCAAGGATTAGAGTTCTTGTACAAGACGGCTATGTCAAGACGGTAGAACATCTCTTTTTCTTTCATACGACAACTTGGTCATTGTCGTGATCATCCGTCCCGTTTGAAATTTAGATATAGACTACGGTAATTCATATTGGGAAGATACAATGATTTAACCAGTCAGGGTCTTAATGTTTGTAATAATGAGGGAGCTACATCTTATGTCATTACAGAGTGCTTAAATGGGTCCATCTCGAAGCTCAAATGTTGACTCGAATGATCTAGATTCCGAGTTATGTATCTGTGTGTCTCATGAAGCACCTTCTACCTATTAACAATGAGACTTAGACTGATGAATACCAAGTAGAATAATTAATAGAGATAGAAACAGAAGCACTGATAGGAAATGAGTCTTTAACTTATTTGGGAGGGTTCGTAGCTTTTAAGTTTACAAATAAGTATACATCATTAGGCTCACCTGATGTACTCTAGATGAAACAGGCGAGGACTGGATATCATATACAAATAGAACGGTTGTATATAGGTATATATGATTGGTATTATATTCTAGAGATTCTACAAAAAAATCCGAAGATTTATTCAAAATTTTCCATGGTGATACTTTAAAATCAGGAGTCACAGCCGTTTCAAATCTTATTAATATATTCAAGGCCGCCAATATTGACATTTAGGTGGAGGTAATGAGATTTATTTTTATTAGATGCAGGCTTCATTTTAGAATGAAAATATTAAAGTCTAAAGAGAAAAAAATTCATAGCAAAGGTGTGAAAAAGATAGAAAAAAATGTTCAGTATTATTGAAAATTCATTTGATTGAAAAGAGAGAGAGAGAGAGAGAGAGAGAGAGAGAGAGAGAGAGAGAGAGAGAGAGAGAGAGAGAGAGAGAGAGAGAGAGAGAGAGTTAATTGTAATAAGATTTTTAATGAAATGTTTGGAATAAAGCTTATGTAACACGTGAATTTTTATTTCCATTGCTATTATAAAATTATTCCCTATCATAATATGTATTTGTATTTTTCAAATATAGTCATAAAGACATGAATATTAGCCTACTTTCATAAATGCAATGTCAGGTATAAAAAAAATGAATAACAAGGTTCATAGAGTGATCGTATTGAAGATGTCAAATAAAAACTCAGGAATCTCCCGGTGACGTTGTACCAAACACAGAGCACAGCTGAGCTCCGGACACTATGCCCGGTAACTCTCCTTATTTTATTCCATCTTGGAAGAACCTGGCCTACCTGCGACTCCACGTCATTAGAACGTGTGACTGAAAGTGGCCAAGGAAAGTGACCATCCTTAAATCTTTTATGTCTGCCTATTTTTCATTATTCTTTTCGATTTCATCATCGTCACCAGCGTCTTTCCTCCTAGCAGAGAAGAGTCCTGGTGCGGTTAGGTCGACAGTTCAAGACGAGTGAGGTGTCTGTTATGTTTTTTTAGGTGTTGAAGTGGCTTTGTTTGTGTTTGTATTAGTTTGTAACACCTATTTGCTTTAAGCAAACCTATCCGTCGATAACATACATAATCCTGAGGTGTGTAACCCAAAGCTAGGGCGGAGTCCTTCAAAAGAAGGCAACCGTGTTTATCCCATATACATGGGAAAAAGGCACGTCAACAGAAGATAGTTTGAGCCACTGATCTGTGTGAAGTAAAGCTGAACTTCGTTCCAAAAACATTGCTTTTCTGTATGATTTCATTAAACGATTATCAAAACTTATTCGTATCTACAAGGCTCAATTTACTGGATCTTAGGTGATCATATTCTTTCCATCGTCTCTAAGTGTTAATCGATAAGATAAGATTATGAAGTCTCGTCATTATTTCAGAAGCTTTATTTACTGTTTTTAGGAAGGAGAAAAGAACAAGTGACATGGAAGCAAAACATGACCACGCCAAGATATTGGAATGAAGTTTCCAACAATGTATTTCAACATAAGTGAACTCAATCACGTAGTTGTATAAGTTCTTCTCGAGGTATGAATTTTACCCTAATTGCCTAATTAGATTTAATTTCAGGATTAGGAATGAAATTAGATGTTGTCATAAGAGGTTATTGGTACAACGTAAAGTGTAAATGTAAAATGTGCCGATTTTTTCATATTACAGCAATTTAAGTGAAATATGTATATATATATATATATATATATATATATATATATATGTATATATATATATATATATATATATATATATATATATATAATTCTATTATTGTTTGAGATTTTATGATCTTATGGACCTCGGACATATATATATATATATATATATATATATATATATATATATATATATATATATGTATATATATATATATATATATATATATATATATGTATATATATATATATATATATATATATATATATATATATAATTCTATTATTGTTTGAGATTTTATGATCTTATGGACCTCGGACATTATATATATATATATATATATATATATATATATATATATATATATATATATATATATATATATATATATATATATATATATATATATATATATATATATATATATATATATATATATATATATATATATATATATAATTCTATTATTGTTTGAGATTTTATGATCTTATGGACGTCGGACATTATCTAAAAGATTGTCTTTCATGTGCGAGTATTAAAAACCCCTTAGGGCAAAGGACAATATCAAGTAAACTCTGTCTTCGGCTCTCGTTTTACGTGTACTTTGTAAGAATGAAGAGGTGACAAAGGTCAAGGGACTCCCTGATCTTTTATTTTTTATTGAACGTGTATTTCCTTATTACCATACTATTAAGAAGTTACAACCAATTTTTCATATAAATTGCTTTCTAAGGTTATTTATATATTCTTTTGGCTCCCTCCCTCAGCGGTAATCAAGACTATCACATGCTCAAACCACATTGTTCAAGGAACTTTGATTTAAAGAAACTGAAACAGGGATGGTTGACTGAAACATACAACGTAGGCGGTCTGCCAATCTCCTTATGGATATGTTGAAGAGAAAGATCCACACTAAAATTATGCCCCCAAGGAGATTCTAGGATAAGTTTGCCCCCATACGCAATTGTTCCCCCTCAAGTTTCTGTGGTATTGTCCTTGCATTTGGTTATTGTTCAACCCTCCCATATCGTGTTTGCTATTTCTAGCCTGACGTAGCACCTGAACGCCGAGGTGTATTATTATTATTTATTATTAATTGCTAAGTTACAACCCAAGTTAGAAAAGCAGGATGCTATAAGCCCAGGGGCCCCAACAGGGAAATTAGCCCAGATAAGAAAGGAAACAAAGAAAAATAAAATATTTTAAGGACAGTAACAACATTAAAATAAATATTTCCTAAATAAACTATAAATACTTAAAAAAAAAAACAAGAGGAAGAGAAATTAGATAGAATAGTGTGCCCGAGTGTACCCTCAAGCAAGAGAACTCTAACCCAAGACAGTGGAAGACCATGGTACAGAGGCTATGGCACTATCCAAAACTAGAGAACAATGGTTTGATTTTGGATTGTCCTTCTCCTAGAAAAGCTGCTTACCATAGCTAAAGAGTCTCTTCTTCCCTTACCAAGAGGAAAGTAGCCACTGAACAATTACAGTGCAGTAGTTAACCCCTTGGGTGAAGAAGAATTGTTTGGTAATCTCAGTGTTGTCAGGTGTATGAGGACATAAGAAAATCTGTAAAGAATAGGCCAGAGTATTCGGTGTATGTGCAGGCAAAGGGAAAGAACCGTACCTAGAGAGAAGGATCCAATGTCTGGCCAGTCAAAGGAACCCATAACTAGTACTGACAAATCCAGTAGGCTATGTCGCAAGTTATCTGGACTTAAAAATGTGTTTAGTTTACGGACTACAACATTATCGGTTTCCTTAATGGCGTGGGAATACTAGAGTTCTAATCCCCCGAGTTATGTTGCGGGGAAGTTTTCCCGGAAAGTAAAATTCCCACACTTAAGTATTTCTCACATAGACAAAAAAAACTTTCACTCCTTAGAGAACATATAAAGATTTTGTTTTTAAATGGAATATTCACTTACAAAAGAGACACTTATAAATATTAGCATTATAAATAACGAAACTAAATATCTTGTTCTTAAAATAGTGTTCCCTGTAATATTACTAATGTGTTGTACATTTCTTTGGCATACTTTGTCATTACTTAGGCAATGTAAAGATGTGAATCAATACAAAAAGATAAGATTATTCATATATTTTCAAATTTATAATGTTTTCATCTGTTTAATGTTTACTGAATGTCCATGAATGGTATATGTCATATTTTATCAAAGTTTCGTAAATAATAATTTAGCTTACCATAAAATAGAGCAATTTTTACGTTTTCTATTTACTAATAAAAGTTTTTGATAGAAAACTAGCTTTTTAGTTTATGGTAGACTAATTTAAAACGGCTTGTGTCATGCTATTAATAACAATAAATTCAATAAATTAATTGAATATATTGAAAAGCTATCAAACTAAACCAATTCTTAGAGTACCATATCATGGAATACTTAGATATATTGAGGATACTTGCTACTTTCCGTATGGTATGGCTTTGTATAGTAAGCCTATAGGCTAAAAGAAAAGTGGTACTACTTTTTTTTCTTTTCTTTTTTGTACTGGAAAAGCTTTCTTTTTAAGTTGCCATTTACTATTAGGATATATTTTGATATGTAAATATTTGATTGTTTGAGATAAAGTTTGTCACTTGCAAAGAATGCCATCATTAAAAAAGTATTGTAGTGAGAAACTAAAATATTTCATGATAAAATGATATTTCAGAACGGTGAACTAAACCAGTTAGTAGCATGAATTCCTCAGCCCAGTACCTCCTTTGAGTCGTGGAAAGAGATAAACAGAACTATGATATAATGATAAAAACTAAGGAATTTGGGATATAAATTCAAAGTTATTACTCATTTCAACTTTTGGAATTTTTTTTTTGTGTTAAAGCGAATGCTAATTAGGATCGTGATTCCATCGGAATAATTCCGATAATTCTAATAAATAATTCCTAGTCATAGTTTAGTCTATAGGAAACGCTTAAGTACTTAGTCTCTCAAAGTTTTTTTTTTCAGTTTAAAAAACAAATAAAATTTGTAAATGGCAGAGAGTTATCTTCTCTATTAGGAATAAATGAATAACATCTAAATTTTTATTATTTTACTTTTACTTTAAGAATGGAGAACAAATGAGGTAAATTGGGCATTATTAAACACACTATTGTGTGCAGATTACGGAAAATAACAACAACGCCATTTTGTTAATAATAAAAATAAGAATAATGATGATGATGATGATAATAATAATAGTAGCAATAATAATATGGCTCTTGAGTCTATATGACTATAATATTTATTTTATGATATGATAGCGCCTAGGCTATAGGCCAAACAACAACAGTTACATATTGAACAAATTTAGTATTTTATCTCAGTCATACCTTGAATAGTCGCTAATAGCCGTTTTCTCTTAGCAGTTTAGTTAGTGCTGTTCCAAAATTATTTCACACGGAATTTGTGCTTATTTCCTAATAGTATTTCATAATTCATTAGTCAGTCTTGACTTATGATTACATTTTTATTCTTATTTAGAGATGTCCTCAAAGACTAGATTTGTTGCCAAGACCAGGTTATATCACCATTAGTACCAGGTAAGAACCATCATTAACTTTCTAGTAACTGTTATTCACTGATATAAGGCATCAATTCGCATCATGGACATGGAGAAGTTTACGGGTCGGAAGCCAAAAGAAGTGATTGAGACCTGGTGCTGGTCACATGGGTGACTACAGTTAGTAATACAAAGATCTATCAGGGTATTTTTGAAGTGAATTACATCTATCTCTGATCTAGAGATACGAGGTTTGCCCACTTCCTCCATTTAGGCGGACCTCTGTTTATTGTCTACCTGCATACCGAGTCCAAGGTAATTAGAATGGGGCTCTCTCATTTTACTTTGACTGTTACCAAAGTCAGTAACCAGTAACGTAACCTGGTTTCCTACCAGTGGCGCTCAAATGTGTGCCGTCCAGTCAGGGTGACGGTCCATTGTGATTTGTGGGTGACATTCAGTCCAGGACTCCAGGTGGTGTATAATATACATTTAATTTTTTTTTTTAGTAGACTAACGGCCGTTATTTGGCGGTAATTATATCATAATTATGCTACGGTTGGAACTTGTGTAGTTTGTTGAGAGGATTGGGATGGCCAGAAACTAGAGTAAAGAATGTCAGAAATCTGCTGTTTTTCAAGGGAAATATAACAATGAAATATTAATGAATTCACTAGTTTTGTAAATGCTTGTCCAGACAAACTACATACTAGGATAGGGTTGGGATCACCAGGAAATAGAATAAAAACGTCGGAAATCGGCTGTTTTTCACAGGAATTATAAGAAAGAAATAATGAATTCTGAGATTTGTAAATGCGTGTCTCAACAATCTACATAGTAGGACCACGCAGCAGTTGAATGTCGGAAACGTGCGAGAAAAATGGACAACTAACCTAAATTTCCCCCCTAACCTAACCTAACCTACAAGCCTTATCCTTATCTACTTACCTAACCGGGGGGGGGGAGCTAACGCTCACGTACGACCCCCCTCACATTGCCACTACCGTACATTCACCACAAACCCACCTAACCTAACCAAGGCAATCCTGTACAATAGCTCCTCCAGCAAGTTAAATAATTCAAGTAATTTCACTAAAAAGACGGAGTCCTAGGTTTCGGTTGATATATGAATCTAAGCTGTGCTAAGTCTAGAAGTGGTTTAAAATCTAAATCAAATTTGACCCACCTGGAAAAAAACCAAGTCCCCCGACTTAATAACTCAAATTCTTGTTCAGACTGAGCTATTGTTTTTTTTTTTTTTTTTTTTTTGCACGTTAAAAACATAGATGATGTCATTATTACATTATCGACTGCATTGTACATAGGAAGACGTCACCCAAATGTCATAGTTTTTAACCAAAGATGATTATCCACATTTTACTTGGGACTAGCATTTTAACAAAGCTAGAATCATGTGACTTGAATACCCAATCAGGTGACAGTTTTACTAGGAAACACTTTTCGCCATTTTTACACAATTTCCACCGCTAATTTTTCAGTCTTTTGAGAGCCATGGAGGCGTGTGAACCTTCAGCTTCTGGTGCGGTTTCTCATTTACCATCTACTTTGACATAATTTTCTTTGGATTTTCTCCCAAGTTTTTGTCTCAATTGTTATCTAAATTACAAATATTTTGCCTTGCATTATTGTGGTAACATCAAAAGAATAATAAAGTACTGCCAAGATCACGGTGTTATTAAAAGTGAAAGTGACACTATTTGCCCCACCTGTTCTTCAAATTGCCGACTTGATATTAACAAAAAAGCATTTCGGTGTGACAGAAGGCATGTTGTATTGAAAAACAAGAAGAAAGTGAAGAAAAAAAGGTGTAGTTTTTACGTATTCATTTTTAAGGGAACTTGGTATGAAAAGTCTCGTTTAGATATAGACTCTAATTTGTTACTTGTATATAATCATATTGGTGTTAGATTTAGTTATAAAATTGTTGAATATGAATTAGGAATTTCTCACAAAACTATAAATGATTGGTGCTCATTCATTCGTGAGGTTATTGTGCATTGGGTATTGAGTAGAAAGGTGCAGCTCACCTTAACCCTCCAACCTAAGTACACAAAGGGTTTTAGGCTGTCTTATATTTAATATGGCTGTGTAAGGGGGGTCGCAGGGTGGGCAACTAGGTTAGGTTAGGTAAGGTTAGGTAGTTTGTTTAGGTTAGCTGGTGGCCTTGTTTATTGCTTATTCTACATGTGCAATTATTCGTATGTTAAAATTGATACTTTAATTCATTCCCCACCCAAAAACCCCGGTTTCCCACTGGGGGGGGGGGGGCCTACCCCAAGATTGGAAAGGCTAACAAATAGGGTAAAAATACTGTTCCTCCTCAAAAAAAAAAAAAAAAAAAAAAAAGTCAGCTCTAGATAACGCACTATATTAGTGGCGGAGCTATTATATAGCATTACTATTCCCAGGTCACAACACCCAGAACCTCCTTTCTAGGTCACAAACTAAAACAAAATCACAAATAGATCCTTATATTAACCTAGAGTGAATCACAGATTAATCAATCTCCTACACAATAAAAGTGATGGGCAGCACTCTAAATTATATATCAACCACATTGTAATAATAAAAATTTTACTCGGTATTACTTTATTATTCGTTGTTGCTAAAGTCGAAATCCTCAGGTTCTAACACCTTCAACCCCTTCCGGGTTGGAGGATTAGGCAGATCTTGAATTCACACGACTGGTGGAAGTTCGGACGTCACTTGCAGAAGAACGGCTGTTGGAGGACTAAACGTTACTTGAGGGAGGTCGACTTGTGGAGGGCTTAACGATATTAATGGGAGGATGAATTATGGAGGGAGGAGATTTAAGAATCGGAAAGAAAAGAGGACATGCTTTGAGCGGGTAAACATGCTTGATCAGCTGTAAAAATGCCCTGAACAAGACAAACGGACTTTTCTATACATCACTTCCTGATACAGTACTCTGCAAAATAGCTGTTGCACAACCCTTGCTGGGTACCAAATCTTGGAGGCAGGCTCCTTTTGAGAACCCTTCATTACGATTCTATAGAGTTTGTAAGCACAGTTGGTTCATCAGGATCAACAAAGTTTACATTGTGGTTAACTGCAAAATGATGGAAATCATAATCTTTGACCTTAGCGTAGCCTTTCCAGCAACCGGAAATGATGGTGGTCCCCAGAAGAACATGCTCTTGGAGCGCCGAGATCAACGTTTGAGCGCTACATCCCTCAACCCCTTGGAAGAGGGTCTCGTGTTTCCCGGTCAGTGCCCCCCAAAGAACCAGGTTCCTTCGACACGTTGCCTGATGTTATACTCCCTCTTTCCGAACATACTCATATCTACTTCCACAATGTGGCCTGGTCCGCCAATTTTCTTATCTAAAACCAAGATCTGGTTCACACTTTTCTCGGCAAAAGCTATACCAGTCGACAAGAGTGTGAGAAACAAGCTTCTCCTTCTTGGCAGTAACATTGTCTTGAGACCAACATTCGACCCAACAATTAATTAGCCCACTTTTCTTCAAAAAGTAATTTCAGTATTCCATATCCAGCTTTAGGGAAGAAAATTTTGAATCACGTTCAACATTTCTGGGATTGCATAAATTGTAGCCTATAGTTGCACATGTGCTGATGCACCTATTAGGTATTAACTGATAAGCGAAATGAATGCAACTAACTTTATTTGGGGGGAGCATGAATATTTATACATTCCGTTTCAATCAAGAATGGCACAAAAATTCAAACGGTGAGGCAAGCATATACATGCATAGATAGGTTATCAGTGCTGGGGGAAAGCGATAATGACTATACAAAAATACAGTTACAGTGTACGAGCGTATGTAATACATGTGCGTTCCATGGCTTCTCCCTAAAAAAGACATACACATGAAATAGGGCGCCCTGCTCTTGAGAGGCGTACTGTAGGCGGGTCATCTGGCAGGAGTTATGCAGGTTTTAAGCAATCAATAAAAACCTATTTGTTCCGTAACCGAAATACAAACCACGCTATTTACATAGGGTATTACTTTCGGCGTAGCTGAAATGACGAGCCATTAGATTTTAACGAGGGTTAACTACCCTCTCGCTAGCTAGCGAGGGGGTAGGGGAGGGGTAGCTTGCTACCCCTCCCCCCCACACACCGGTGAACTCCTTCACTTCGCTTTTGGCTCGGACGGCGTGCCGACGTTTCTGTTCCCGCCTTCGCATGGCAGCCATTGTTTTATATTTACTTAATTACTTACTTTTCTTATACTTGATATATATATATACAGTGAACCCTCGTTTATCGCGGTAGATAGGTTCCAGACCCGGCCGCGATAGGTGAAATTCCGCTAAGTAGTGACATCATATTTACCTATTTATTTAACATGTATATTCGGACTTTTAAAACCTTCCCTTGTACGTAGTGCTGTTAACAAAGTACCCTTTAATGTACAGAACACTTAATGCATGTACTACAGCACCCTAAACTAAAACAGGCACAAATATTAAAGGCGATTTTATATCATGCGTTTCCTAAACACCTAAAAAGCACGATAAAAAATGGCAACCAATGTTTTGTTTACGTTCATCTCTGATCATAATGAAGAAACAAACTCATTTAGTGTACACATATATGTATAGGTTAGTTTTTGCATCGATTATATTGATTATACAGTATGTTGATTTTTTTATTACCAATGTTTTAGTTTATTTTTCTTAGGACTTCCAAATGAAATGTTTTTCTTTATGACGCCGCCTGAAACGACGGCGTCATAAAGTACTGTACGCTCAGTAAACAACCATGCTCAAAACAAAGAAGGCATTTAATGCGCATGATGAAAGTGATAAATAATGATATTTACAGTAAAAGCATTTACAAAATATGTTATTAGTACAAATATAATTTACCGTATCTATATAAAATCATACAGTACATACTGTACGTAGCAAAGCATGAAAACAATTTACGAGAGAGAGAGAGAGAGAGAGAGAGAGAGAGAGAGAGAGAGAGAGAGAGAGAGAGAGAGAGAGAGAGAGAGAGATTGTTTTACGTACGTAAATGTAAATTTTAAACAAAAAAAATATGATAGGTTACAACATGTAGACTTTTAAAACCTTCCCTTTAACTTAATGCATACAGTACTAAACTATAAAACAGGCACAAATATTAGAATGTGAGAATATTAAAGTAAAAAATAAAGATTGTTACTGTACTCACCACGAAAGAAGTTCAAGAAAAACTTGAATGATGATGGCGATGAATTTGCTGCACAGTAGAAATGATGATGATGAAGCTGATGATGTGTTCTACTGTGCAGCCAGGTAGTATTTTACGTCTCTTCAGACGGAGGTGTCTTTTCCTGGGACACCTCTTCAACTTCTTCAATTTCTTCCGAAGGCGTAGTAGCAGGAGGAACTGGCTCTTTTTTGCGAGGCTGGAAGAACATTGTGATCGGAAGTTGTTGCCGCTGCTTCTTTTTTCGATCTAAGAGCATCTTGTAGGGAGTCATTATGTCATCAACCTTGTTGCAGAATTGCATCGAGCGAACCATATCCTCGTCCCACTCTTGCAACATTTCTTTCACCTCCTTTATATGGTTGCAGACCTTGGCAAGCCGTTCTAGTGTTAAGCCCGTTTCTTTGACATTTTCTTGGGTCTCTTCCTGGGTTTCACTCTCTTCTTCGCTTGCCGATTTCGTCAGGTCTTCGAGGTCTGCGTCAGTTAGGGGCTGGGAATGGCAGTCCAACAACTCGTCGACGTCTTCAGTCGTCATGTCGCCAAACCCGTCACCTCCAATTATGGCAGCCAACTGCACAGATTTGCGTACTGCAGAGTGTTGGATTTCAGCAGGTGTAAATCCCTCGTCGTCGTAAACAATCTCGGGCCACAACTTCTTCCAGCTCGCATTCACAGTTGCAGGTTTCATCTCTTGAAGTGCCTTCTGAATATTCTTCAGGCACGTGGCTATGGTGTACTGCTGCCAGTACGCCTTCAAGTTAAAATCTTCATCCTCATCATCTTGGGCAGCATCCACACACGCAACGAGGTCCGCCAAGGTATTCTTCGTGTAGAGGGCCTTGAACGCCCTGATAACCCCCTGGTCCATCGGTTGAATTAATGACGTGGTGTTGGGTGGCAGGAACTCAACCTGAACGCCCTCACGCGACAGGTCAGTTGCGTGTCCACCAGCGTTATCCATAAGGAGAAGGATCTTGAATGGCAAGCCCTTCTCTACGAGATATTCATTGACTTGCGGGATGAAACACTGGTGGAACCAGTTGGAGGTCAGCATCTTCGTAATCCATGCTTTTGGATTATGCATCCAGTACACGGGAAGGAGATTCTTATTCTTATTTTTCAAAGCGCGAGGATTTTTCGACTTATAAATAAGCCCCGGCTTTAGCAAAAATCCAGCAGCATTGCCACACATCACGAGGGTAACGCGATCCTTGAATGCTTTAAAGCCAGAGGCATTGGCTTCCTCTTTGAACAGAAAAGTTCGTGACGGCATTCTCTTCCAAAACAAGCTGGTCTCATCCATATTAAAGACTTGTTCCGGCTTGTATCCACCTTCGGCGATAATATTCTTGAACGTCTGGTTCACGTAAGTTTCAGCAGCGGCAGTGTCAGCCAAAGCAGCCTCGCCATGCAGGGAAACGCTTTTCAGGGCGAAGCGTTTCTGAAACTTCGCGAACCATCCTTTGCTGGCGGAAAAACGTTGTTTCTGAGGCTGGGAATCAGTGGATGTCCCTGGTTGAGGATCATCTGCATCATCATCATCTTCAGCATGGTTGCCATCGTCGTCTTGAGGTTCCTTTGCAGCAAAATTCTGATACAAGCTCAAAGCCTTTGTTCGGATGGTGTCTGTATCCAAGGCTATGTTCTTCTTCCGGCAGTCGGCAATCCACACAGCTAAAGCACCTTCCATGCGTACGATCGTTTTATTACGCGTTGTAACGACTCTCTTCGCTGATCTGCTAAAGGTGATTGCAGCCGTCTTTCTAATGTTCGCCTCGTCCTTCTTGATATAGCGAACAGTAGATTCGTTGATCCCAAAATGGCGCGCCGCGGCCGCATAGCTTCTACTGTCTTTTAACATATCGAGAAGCGTAACCTTCTCAGCAATCGTCATCATCCTTCGGTGGCGTTTAGGCTCACTACCAGCCTTAGTAGAAGCAGAACGCTTGGGAGGCATTGTACAGTAGGATTTGACAAAAAGTTCAACTTAAAAAGGTCGCACACAGCACAGATTAAACTTCACAAACTTAAGAACGTCTACTCAGCGATACGCGGTAACAGAAAGTGGACGACCCGGGCCCGCGAGAACCTAGATGCTGGAAGCTGGAGATGCGGGCAAAACACCAATCACAGGCTAGATAACAAAACTTGAGTTCTGATTCGTCATCTATCAGCGCTTGAACCAATCACAACCCGTCTTACAGTATATGATGCGTAGGTTACCAACTCAAAGTACAAGATACCCCGCGCATACCGTACGTACAGTATTAATAATAATAATAATAAATAATGATAATAATACAGTACAGTACTGTAATAATAATAATAATAATAATAATAATAATAATAATAACAATCATAATTTTATTAACAACAACAACAATAGTAATAATAATAACAATAATAATTATAGCTTTACGTATGCTATTTTATTCTTTTGTAGGATGTGTCTCTCTCTCTCTCTCTCTCTCTCTCTCTCTCTCTCTCTCTCTCTCTCTCGTACGCTTATTCAAAATGTGATTTTTGCAACAAAGAATATTATTGGATGCAGTACTACGTACGTATACATACAAAAGATTCATGGAAAAGAAGCACATCCATTACATTTGTAGTACAGTAGTAGCCATCAGCAGCCTTACACCATTCTAGTATTGTATGACTGCATCTGATTTGCGTTTCATGTTCGATTTAATTTTACTACGTACTGTATACAGTACTGAATTATCGTACGATAATAATACAGTAATAATAATAATAATAATGATAATAATAATAACAAAAATAATTTTATTAACAACAACAACAATAATAATAACCATAATAATACACGTAATAGCTTTACGTATGCTATTTTATTCTTTTGTAGGATCTCTCTCTCTCTCTCTCTCTCTCTCTCTCTCTCTCGTACGCTTATTCGAAATGTGATTTTTGCAACAAAGAATATTATTGGATGCAGTACTACGTACGTATACATACAAAAGAATCATGGAAAAGATGCACATCCATTACATTTGTAGTATAGTAGCCATCAGCAGCCTTACACCATTCTAATATTGTATGACTGCATCTGATTTGCGTTTCATGTTCGATTTAATTTTACTACGTACTGTATACAGTACTGTATTATCGTATGATCACATTCTCTTTTCGTGTTTTCTTTCTGTGCTGAATTATATATCATATGTAATGCAATGAACAATCAGTAAGAGCAGATATTACTAATTACAGTATTAATGGAATTACAGGTAACAAAATATCGTATTTGGGGGTCTTCAGATTTCGCGGTATTTTCGAAATTTCCGGAAAATCCGCGATATGTATATATATATGGGTTATGGAAAAAACTCGCGAAGTGGTGAATCCGCGATGGTCGAACCGCGAAGTAGCGAGGGTTCACTGTAAACCTTCTTTGTGTTAATGTATATATTTGAGTATAGAAATCAGTAAGTTTCTCTTTCAGTGTTTGTGCTGTGTGTGTGTAGTGTACGATGACGTCACCGTGTAGCTCCAGGCCACCTCGGTGACATTTCGTGGGTCGCGATCTCTCCTTGGTCCTTCGGTCCTTCCTTCGGCTTCCGATTATCGGGCGCCGTGGGGAATATTCATCGCTGGACTTTATTTAATCTGTTTTCTCCGCTGTTCCTCCTTCCCTACGGGGAACTTGGTCTTTCAGCGATGGGAACATGGGAGTTTAGTTTGTATACGGTCTCTCTCTCTCTCTCTCTCTCTTGAGGTCGTTCACACTTTTACTACTACGTATTACGGTAGCTTCCTTCCCGTTGTGGGTTAAGTTGCTACTCCGTTTATATTGTCTCAATTAATTTTTAAGAAATCTAATTGTATTTGTTTACTCTTCAGCTTCCGTGTAGAATGCTTCCCGTCGGGGTTCATTCGTTCTTTCTATTAGTGAACATTCCTTTTTGAATTGCATAATTATAATTGTTATAAATCTGTTTTTGTTACAGTTCTCCGCCTTCCCCCCTTCCCCGTGAGTGCCTTGGGGGAGGAGGTCACATACCTGTTGTGTAATTCTTATGTTCTTTTCCCTCGGGGTTTCTCTTCGGAGTTTCCCCGGGGGAATGAATGTTAATTAATTATTTATTTTCACAGTTAACGATCTAGTTTTTCGTTTGCCTAATGTGACAACGAAGCAGAGCTGTCCTGTTGGGCCTGGGGAGTCTGCTGTTGCTGCCTCCCCTATAGGACTTCGTCATGGGTGTGTTCCCTTCTCCTAGAAGGTCTCCTGTGACAACTGGCAGCTCTTTAGTTCATCTGAGAATGCTCAGGAGGTTCGCCTCCATGGATGGGTACTTCCCTTCCGAGGGAAGTTCCCTTCCCAGGTATGTGTTTTTTCCCCTTCCGGGGGGGGGGGGGGATTTCTCTTACCTTAATAATTCCTGATTTGTTCCTGGTCCTTGGGCGGTTGTTCTTGGTGCTGAGCGACCATTTTTGTAACCATGCTCAAGGGGCTGAGCTGTTGCAAGTTCGGACCATGGAATTCGTGCGACTATGCTCTTGGTGCTGAGCGGTCACACTTGCAGTTACGCTCAAGGGGCTGAGCAGCTGCGGGAGCTCCTCTTCGGAGGATTGCTCTTTTCAGGTCAGCTTGCTGATCCAACGGCCCTAAGGGGCGCCATCATCATTTCTTCTTGTCTCTTCTACGAAGTGCTCACCTCTCTTGTTCGCGAGAGAGGACACTCATAGGGACTCCTCTTCGGAGGACTCCTGCTGTTGTTGCTGAAGTTGCTGAAGGCTCAGTTCCCCCCTCCGAACCTCCTTCGAGGGGGCAGCTGAGTCCAACGGTCTCTCCTGCAAGTGATTCTCCCCTTCGGGGGAGTTCACTACAGAGACTCCTCTTCGGAGGACTGATGATGGTGCTCCTGTCAGTGGTCGTCTTCATCTTCACAACCGACGTTCCCTGCAGAGGATCCTCCTCGACGAGAACAAATGCAGCTGCTTCGCTAGACCTTCGGCAGATCGTTCGCGATCTCCGACTTCTGCCTGACCTTCTGCATCCCCTGACGGAACTCCCGAGAGAGCTTTCCCCACGACATGAGCTACTCAAACAACCACACTGCAACAGCTACCACAAGCCGTAGCATCGCTTCGGCTTCATGCCTGGAGACTATCCAGCACCTCCTCACAGTCGGAAGTGAGACCTCCTCCATGGAACATGGTTCGGGCTCTTAAGGCTCTTAAGAAATCTCCTTACGAACCATTACGCCAGGCTTCTATCGTCACCTGTCTTGGAAGACGGTGCTCCTGCTCGCTCTGGCCTCGGCCAAGCGTGTCAGCGATCTTCATGGTCTCTCGTACGACGTCGCCCATTCAAGAGGATAGGGGGGGTAACGTTCAGGTTCGTCCCTGAGTTGGTTACTAGACTCAAAATCTTAGAGTCCCGGACCTTCGGTTCGACTCCTTCAGGATTTTGAGTCTCCGTTATGTAACAGATGAACCAGACCTTCTCCTACTAGGCACAGTAAGGAGTTGGAGGGGTTATCTTAAAGAACAACTGCAGTTCGTCCTCACCTGCAAGCCCTGTTTGGGAGCACAGGAAGGATGGAGAGGAGGGTCACCAAGAGTGCCTTTTCAGCCTGGATTCAAAGGGTCATCCATCACACCCTGAATCCAGACCCTCCTCCGTCACGTCGCCTTAGAGCACACAATGTCAGATACATCGCAACGTCCCTGGCCTTCAAGAGGAACTACTGTGACGCAGGTGCTACAAGCTGGAGTCTGGAAGCGTCAAACGACCTTCACAGCCCACTACCTGCAGGACGTGACCCACAGGAGCCGCGATACGTTTTCTATCGCCCTGTGGTGGCTACACAATAGCTGGTCTAACCTCAGGCTCCTTATTGGATAGGTAGCAGAAGGTTGAGGGCATTGTTACCCGGTTTTAGACTGCATGAATAGTAGAAGTATGTCTGGCCCTTACTTCTATCTTCATCCTCCCCTCACCTGGGGAAAGCAGCATCTTGGGTTCTCTGCATAGCTGACCTTAAACCTCTGCAGGTAAACCATGCTTCATTGTGTTCCTAGTATTAAGATAATACTGTCGCGTCCCCCATACCCTGATGAGGTGGTATTGGGAACGTCCTAGCCCAGAATTCCAGCTAAATGACTTCAGATCGACTTCCTAGGACAAGTCACACTTCTTCCCTCCACACACAAGCTTATGTAGGCCGCACGTTCCTTGCGGAGCAAGGAACTTGCGTGGTGCAGGGACTTTTTTTTCTCGAAGTACTGCTCACTCGGATTCTGAGTCCCCGGGTAAAGCTAAAGCCAGTAGGCTGGGGACTTTCCACCCTTCCTAAGGGGTAAGTCACCCTATGTAAATAGCGTGGTTTGTATTTCGGTTACGGAACAAATGACAAATTCGGAGATGATTTGTATTTTTCCTAACCATACAAACCTTAGCTATTTACACATATTTGACTGCCAGCCCTGTCCCCCAAGGCAAGTCCTACCTGTAAGAGAAGTGAAGCAGTTCACCGGTGTGCGTGGGGGGGGGGGGGGGTAGCAAGCTACCCCTCCCCTCGCTAGCTAGCAAGAGGGTAGTTAACCCTCGTTAAAAATCTAACGGCTCGTCATTTCAGCTACGCCGAAAGTAATACCCTTTGTAAATAGCTAAGGTTTGTATGGTTAGGAAAAATACAAATTATCTCCGAATTTGTCATTCTTCTTTGCCACGCATGTTGAGGAGGAATGCTTTAAGTGTACGACGGATCATCAGGAAAGGGCCCATGTAAGGGGCCGTGAACTGGTGGCTTGCTGGAGTTGTTGTGCAGGAAATCATGCAATGCTGAGTGCAGATCTGTTGGTGTATGTTGCTTAGCTGGGGCTTGTAAGTCTGATGGTATGGAGTAAATTTTTCTACAACGTGACGTACGCCCTGGAGATTGTTGGAGGAGTTTGTAGACAGAAAAAAATTCGGCAGGGACGACCAACGGGTCACCATAGGCTACACCATTTCAGCTGCTGAGACATCCAGAGCGCCTTTAGGAGTGGTCCCTAGTCCCAGGAGGACCCAGGGAAGCTGGAAAAACTAGTTGGAGTCCTTGCAGGGGGACATCAAAGCTGCTTTGAGGGTACAGCGAAAACATTCAACCATACCTTTGACTGCAGGGTTGTATGTGGTTGTCTGATTAAGTGTGATACCAATGAGATTTGTTAATGATGTCCACAATTGAGAGGTGAAAGTGGTACCCCTATCGGAAGTAATATGCTCAGGGATACCTAATCTCACTCTCCATCCTGAGAGTAGGGCAGATGTACACGAGGTGAACGTTGCAGTTTCCATGGGAATGGCTTCAGGTCAATGAATGGAGCAGTTGATGATGGTGAATAGGTAAAAATATGCTTGTGATGTGGGTAGGGGACATACAACATCGACTTAAATGTGGGCAAAGCGCTGCTGAAGTTCAGGAAAGGTGCCCACTTCTGAATCCGTGTGTCGATGTATTCTTAGGTTTGGCATGAAATACAGGTATGAACCCAATCCTTAGCATCCTTAGTAATGCCATGCCGAATAAACTTTCTTTTCACTAGCTGTGCAGTAGAAAGGCACGAGGGATGTAAAAGGCCATGAAGGAATTCAAACACCTGTTGATGCACTGGAGAAGGTATCCACGGTCTAGGTCTACCAGTATTGACGTCACAGAAGAGGGTGGCATTAGAGTTGTCGAGAGGTTTTCCTCCCAATAGAGGGATGTGCAGGATGTCCTACATGCTTGGTACTCTGGATCCTTTCGTTGGGCTTCTATCAAGGCGTTGTAATCCAATCCCAGGTGAATGGTGACCAATGTGTTTCTTGACAGGGCATCGGTAATGGGATTCATTTTCCCTGGGACGTGTTAAAGGGTACAATTGTATTCAGCCATGGCGTAGAGATGTCGGTGTTGACGGGCGAACGAAGCGTCAGACTGTCGAGTGAAGGTTTGCACCAGAGGCATGAGATATGTACAAATGACAAAGAGCGTACCTTCCAAGAAATGGCGAAAAGGACGGACAGCCAAATGCACCGCCAGCAATTTGCAGTCGAAAGTAGAGTTGCCAGATTCTGCCTTAGACAGTTTTTTACTGAAGGCCAATGGGTAGGGTGAGTCGTTAACCACCTGCTCGAGGACTGTTCCAAAAGCAACATCGCTGGCATTGGTGGAGAGGAGGAGAGGTGCATATGGCATGGGAAGATTGAGAGCAGCAGCGGTTGATAGGGCATTCTTTGCGTTGCAGAAGGCCACTTCTTGAAGGCGACCAGACTTCAGGTCTTTTGGCTTGCCCTGAAGGGAAGCGTAGTGTGGGGCAAGAGCGGCAGCGATGGCTGGCAGGAAATAGTGATAATAGTTGAGCATTGAAGATCCATTGGCAGCTACCAGGCGGATGTCGGCAGGCTTAGACAGACACTGTTGTGTCCTGGAGAGTGGCCTTGATAGAAGAGAATGGAAAGCGCCCGTGTCTACCAAAACTGGCACGCCAGTGCTGATTCATGTAAAAAGAAAAGATTAGTGACAGGGGAGGCCACCGCCGCAAGCAATGGCCTACTTTCACGTTTTTTAGCCACTGACAACCATTCGCACATTTCTTTGTAGCAGCCCCGAATTTGGAGTGGTAATAGCATAACTGCTGCTGAGGGGCATCAGTAAGGGTCTGTAAAGGTCTTTGGTTGGGGCATAAGGTGGTTTTTGTCGGTGCTCTGGCACGTCACAGGGTGGGCATCTGTGTCCTACCACATTCACGTCAGTTTCAGTCTTATGTTGAATAGTTGTCTACTTCATCAGGAGTAGAGGCATTGATGGAGGACTTGAAGGTGGTGAAGAGACTGCCCATAAGGGCATCAACTTTGGTCATGAGGTCCTTCATGGACAAAACATCAACATCGGGAATAGCAGTTATAACAGATCCATCTCTTTTTAATGGGTGTATGCTTCCTGTTCTTTGCCCTTGTAAAGATTTCATTAATAATTCGATAAGTTATTCTTACACTATATAGCCACTCTCCGATTTCATAGCTTTATCAGCCTCATCTGCTTTCCTGTCTAGATAGTCTCTCCAGTCATTCCTGGCTTTTCTTTTGACTTCACTATCAATACTGGAATACTTAGCATGCTCTACCTTGTGATTTTCATTACTTCCTTGAAAACTTTCAACCATCAGTTACTGTCTTTGTCTCCTTTTTATAGTATCCCACGTATCATTTTGATATCCATGGCTTTCTCCTTGTAACTGCATGTCCAAAAACTTCGCGACCAACTGACAGATATATGTTCTTAATATCACACCATTATTCATTAATTGTCTGCTCTTCGTCTCTCAAAGTCATTAAGACTGCAAATCGATTTCTGCATTCGATGGCAAATATTTTTATGTGATCATCTTCCAGAAACTTGGTGGTATCAAACCTGGGTATTCTATCTACATTTCTGTATATATATATATATATATATATATATATATATATATATATATATATATATATACACAATGTATCTTATGTATATATGTATACACACACACACATATATATATATATCATATATCATATATATACACACAATGTATATTATGTATATATATATATATATATATATATATATATATATATATATATACACATTATGTATATAATGTATATTATATATGTATATATATATAATATATATATATTATTCATATGTATATATGTGTATATATATGTATATGTATATATATATATATATATATATATATATATATATATATATATATATATATATATGTATGTATGTATGTATATATAATATATATATATATAATATATATATATATATATATATATATATACTGTATATATAATATATGTATATATTTGCTTGTTCCTGGTGATTTTCGTAGACACTCTCTCTCTCTCTCTCTCTCTCTCTCTCTCTCTCTCTCTCTCTCTCTCTCTCTCTCTCTCTCTCTCTCTCTCTCTCACACACACACACATACACACACACACTTAGGAAAGTTAGTAAAATATAGAGTTATGTTGAGAAATAGTGGTAATTGTAAATATAACTTTAATCAATTCTATACATTAAAGTGGCCATCCCGTGCTAAGCCTAAGTTTATTGCCTCTGTTACTAATAAATTTATCACGGAAATAAGTTATTAAGTCTTGTTTCCATTTAAACCAACAAGTTGTGTCAGAAACTATTAGTCTTATATGTCATAGGGATCATTTGGGATCGTTTAGAATGACGTCAACGGGTTTTAGCCAATGGGAGGGTAGATGTAGAAACTGGTGGGTTATGGTTCCCTCTGATTGGCTGAAGAGGAAACTAATTTTCTATTGCTCTGTAAAGGTTGTATAAGACTTCAGTGAGGTGGACGTGGAGTTCTTGGCCTGCTTTCTATAACGGCAACGTACTTTTTTTTTAATATTGCTGAGGTAACCCATCGTGTGATAGTTCGAGAAGCTGCTGATTCTTTTAGAGAGAGAGAGAGAGAGAGAGAGAGAGAGAGTTAAACAAATGTTTTCGTGCGTATAAATACTGTTATTTGAGCTTTAAATTATATTAAAAATGCCTTGTTGCTTCGATTTTTTTCGAAAGTTTTCGTCTGGGCAGGTCTACCCCATCTAGTCAAATTAATTAGAAATAATTTAATAGACGGTGATTTTCAGATTAGAGATAAAATTATTACACCAAAACCTATATCATAAATCTTATCTTTATCAGTAAATGATCTCAAATTAGTTTACGAAATTAATGAGTCACTTAACTGTGAGAGGTTATAAACGACAATGTGTGAAAACAGAAGTTCGGTTACTCTTATCCTCAGTGGCAAATTCTGTATTTCTGGCTAATTTTGTAGTGGGAAAGGCATATTGAAAAGTCAGTTTTATAATGAAACATCTAACCTTATGTCTTTGATTGATAGTCGGTTTGACTTGATGAGCTCACGCATGAAATATGATATGGTAAAGCAAGGTAGAGATGCTTTCTCGAACAGTCCACGTCAAGTTGAAATACTTGCTAAATCATTGATTTTATTAGTAATGTTGCTAAAGTGAAAGGCGAAATGTTTCCAGTTCAGAAGGGCGTTATTATTTCATTTAAATCAGTGAAAGGATTATCGTATGCCATGGTGCATGAACTGCAAGGATTAGAGTTCTTGTTGACAAGACGGCTATGTCAAGACAGTAGAACATCTCTTTTCTTTCATACTACAAATTGGTCATTGTCATGATCATCCGTCCCGTTTGAAATTTAGATATAGACTACGGTTATTCATATTGGGTAGATACAATAATTTAACCAGTCAGGGACTTAATGTTTGTAATAATGAGCGAGCTACATCTCATGTCACTACAGAGTGCTTAAATGGGCCCATCTCGAAGCTCAAATGTTGCCTCGAATGACCTAGATTCGGAGTTATGTATCTCTGTGTATCTCATGAAGCACCTTCTACCTGTTAACAAAGACTTAGACTGATAAATACCAAGTAGAATAATTAATAGAGATAGAACCAGAAGCACTGATAGGAAATGAGGGTTCGTAGCCTTTAAGTTTAGAAATAAGTATACATCATTAGCCTCACCTGATGTAGTCTAGATGAAACAGGCGAGGACTGGATATCATATACAAATAGAACGGTTGTATATAGGTATATATGATTGGTATTATATTCTAGAGATTCTACAAAAAAATCCGAAGATTTATTCAAAATTTTCCATGGTGATACTTTAAAATCAGGAGTCACAGGCGTTTCAAATCTTATTGATATATTCAAGGCCGCCAATATTGATATTCAGGTGGAGGTAATGAGTTTTTTTTTTTTTTTTGTATTAGATGCAGGCTTCATTTTAGAATGAAAATATTAAAGTCTAAAGAGGAAAAAATTCATAGCAAAGGTGTGAAAAAGATAAAAAAAATGTTCAGTAATATTGAAAATTCATTTGAGAGAGAGAGAGAGAGAGAGAGAGAGAGAGAGAGAGAGAGAGAGAGAGAGAGAGAGAGTTAATTGTAATAAGATTTTCAAAGAAATGTTTGGAATAAAGCTTATGTAACACGTGAATTTTTATTTCCATTGTTATTATAAAATTATTCCCTATCATAATATGTATTTGTATTTTTTAAATATAGTCATAATGACATTAATATCAGCATACTCTCATAAATGTAATGTTAGGTATAAAAAAAATGAATAACAAGGTTCATAAAGTGATCGTATTGAAGATGTCAAATAAAAACTCGGGAATCTCCCGGTGACGTTGTACCAAACACAGAGCACAGCTGAGTTCCAGACACTATACCCGGTAACTCTCCTTATCTTATTCCATCTTGGAAGAACCTGGCCTACCTGCAACTCCACGTCATTAGAACGTGTGACTGAAAGTGGCCAAGGAAAGTGACCATCCTTAAATCTTTTATGTCTGCCTATTTTTCATTATTCTTTTCGATTTCATCATCGTCACCAGCGTCTTTCCTCCTAGCAGAGAAGAGTCCTGGTGCGGTTAGGTCGACAGTTCAAGACGAGTGAGGTGTCTGTTATGTTTTTTTAGGTGTTGAAGTGGCTTTGTTTGTGTTTGTATTAGTTTGTAACACCTATTTGCTTTAAGCAAACCTATCCGTCGATAACATACATAATCCTGAGGTGTGTAACCCAAAGCTAGGGCGGAGTCCTTCAAAAGAAGGCAACCGTGTTTATCCCATATACATGGGAAAAAGGCACGTCAACAGAAGATAGTTTGAGCCACTGATCTGTGTGAAGTAAAGCTGAGCTTCGTTCCAAAAACATTGCTTTTCTGTATGATTTCATTAAAAGATTATCAAAACTTATACGTATCTATAAGACTCAGTTTATTAGATCTTAAATGATCATATTCTTTCCAGTGTCTTTAAGTGTTAATCGATAAGATAAGATTATGAAGTCTCGCCGTTATTTCTGAAGTTTTATTTACTGTCTTTGGGAAGGAGAAAAGAACAAGTGACATGGAAGCAAAACACGACCACGCCAAGAT
The DNA here is from genome assembly GCF_036898095.1 of Palaemon carinicauda. Lineage (NCBI taxonomy): Eukaryota > Metazoa > Arthropoda > Malacostraca > Decapoda > Palaemonidae > Palaemon > Palaemon carinicauda. Next base: position 115,923,861 of record NC_090734.1, on the reverse strand, counting down.
ATTGGAATGAAGTTTCCAACAATGTATTTCAACATAAATGAACTCAATCACATAGTTGTATAAGTTCTTCTCGAGGTATGAATTTTACCTTAATTGCCTAATTAGGTTTAATTTTAGGATTAGGAATGAAATTAGATGTTGTCATAATAGGTTATTGGTGCAACGTAAGGTGTAAATGTAAAATGTGCGGATTTTTTTCATATTACAGCAATTTAAGTGATATATATATATATATATATATATATATATATATATATATATATATATTTATATATATGTATATATATATATATATATATATATATATATATATATATATATATATAATTCTATTATTATTTGAGATTTTATGATCTCATGGACGTCGGACATTATCTAAATGATTGTCGTTCATGTGTGAGTATTAAAAACCCCTTAAAGACATGACAATATTGAGTAAACTCTGTGTCTGGGGCTCTCATTTTACGTGTACTTTGTAAGAATGAATGGGTGACATAGGTCAAGGGACTCTCTAATTTTTTTTTTTATTTAACGTGTATATTTGATTGTTACCATACTATTAAGAAGTTACAACCAATTTTTCAGATAAATTGCTTTCTAAGGTTATTTATATATTCTTTTGGCTCCCTCCCTCAGCGGTAATCAAGACTATCACATGCTCAAACCACATTGTTCAAGGAACTTTGATTTAAAGAAACTGAAACAGGGATGGTTGACTGAAACATACAACGTAGGCGGTCTGCCAATCTCCTCATGGATATGTTGAAGAGAAAGATCCACACTCTAAAATTATGCCCCCAAGGAGATTCTATAAGTTTGCCCCCATACGCAATTGTTCCCCCTCAAGTTTCTTTGGTACTGTCCTTGCATTTGGTTATTGTTCAACACTCCCCTATCGTGTGTACCATTTTTAGCCTGACGTAGCGCCTGAACGCTGAGGTGTATTAATACTGACAAATCCAGTAGGCTATGTCCCAAGTTATCTGGACTTAAAAGTGTGTTTAGTTTACGGACCACAGCATTATCAGTTTCCCTAATGGTGTAGGAATACTAGAATTCTAATCCCCCGAGTTATGTTGCGGGAAAGTTCTCCTGGAAAGTAAAATTTCCACACTTAAGTATTTCTCACATAGACAAAAAAGAAAAAGAAAAACTTTCACTCCTTAGGAAAACATATAAATATTTTGTTTTTAAATGGAATATTTACTTACAAAAGAGACACTGTTATAAATATTAGCATTATAAATAACGAAACTAAATATCTTGTTCTTAAAATAGTGTTCCTGTAATATTACTAATATGTTGTACATTTCTTTGGCATACTTTGACATTACTTAGGTAATGTAAAGATGTGAATTAATACAAAAGATAAGGTTATTCATAAATTTTCACATTTATAATGTTTTCATCTGTTTAATGTTTACTGAATGTCCATGAATGGGATATGTCCTATTTTATCAAAGTTTTGTAAATAATAATTTAGCTCTCCATAAAGTAGAGTAATTTTACGTTTTCTATCTAGCATTTCAAGGTTTTGATAGAAAACTAGCTTTTCAGTTTATGATAGACTATTTTAAAACGGCTTGTGTCGCTATTAATAACAATAAATTGAATAAATTAATTAAATATATTCAAAAGGTATCAAACTAAACCAATTCTTAGAGTAATATAGCATAAAATACTTAGATATATTGAGGATACTTGCTACTTTCCGTATGACATGGATAATATTATTTCAGATTGGCTACTTTCTTAAACATTCCCCCTTAAATCATATTTCAGAACGAGAACTAAACCCGTTAGTAGCATGAATTCCACAGCTCAGTACCTCCTTTGAGTCGTGGAAAGAGTTAAACAGAACTATGAAATACTGATAAAAACTAAGGAATTTGGGATATAAATTCAAAGTTATTACTCATTTCAACTTTTGGATTTTTTTTCTGTGTAAAAGCGAATGCCAGTTAGGATTATGATTCCATCGGAATTATTCCAATAATTCCAATAAATAATTCCTAGCCATAGTTTAGTCTATAGGAAACGCATAAGTACTTAGTGTCTCAAAGTTTTTTTTTCAGTTTAAAAACCAAATAAAATTTGTAAATGGTAGAGAGTTATCTTCTGTATTAGGAATAAAATGAACAACGTCTAACTTTTTATTATTTTACTTTTACTTTAAGAATGGAGAACAAATGAGGTAAATTGGGGATTATCAAACACACTATTGTGTGCAGATTATGAAAAATAACAACGTTATTTTGATAATAATAAAAATAAATATAATGATGATGATGATGATGATAATTAGCAACAATACTATGAATCTGGAGTCTATATGACTATGATATTTATTCTATGATATGATAGCGCCTAGGCTATAGGTCAAACAACAACAGTTACATATTAAGATTTATATCGAACAAATTTAGTATTTTATCTCAGTCATACCTTAAATAGTCGCTAATAGCCGTTTTCTTTTAGCAGTTTAGTTAGTGCTGTTCCAAAATTATTTCGCACGGAATTTGTGCTTATTTCATGACAGTATTTCATTAGTCAGTCTTGACTTATGATTACATTTTTATACTTACTTAGGGATGTCCTCAAAGACTAGATTTGTTGCCAAGATCCCCTTATATTACCGATATAAATCACCATTAATACCAGGTAAGAACCATCATTAACTGTTATCCGTTGATATAGACATAATGGAGCTGTTTACAGAAGGCAAAGGACTGCCTGAGACCTAGTGCTGGTGATATAGGTGACTACAGTTAGTAATACGAAGATCTAGAGATACAAGTTGTGCCCGCTTCCTCCATTTTGGCGGACCTATGTTTATTGTCTACCTGCATACCGAGTCCAAGGTATTTAGAATGGGTCTCTCTCATTTTACTTTGACTGTTACCAAAGACAGTAACCAGTTAGCCTGGTTTCCTACCAGTGGCGCTCAAATGTGTGCCGTCCAGGTGGCGGTCCATTGTGGGTGATATTCACTCCAGGTGGTGTATACAGTATACATTTTTTTTTTTTGGGGGGGGGGGACACTAGACTAACGGGCGTTATTTGGCGGTAATTTTATCATAATTATGCTACGATTGGAGCCTTTGAAGTTTGTTGGGACAGTATTGGGATGGCCAGAAATTAGAGTAAAAAATGTCAGAAATCGGCTGTTTTTCAATGGAAATATATCAATGAAATATTAATGAATTCACTATTTTTGTAAATGCTTGTCCCGCCAAACTACATACTAGGACACGGTTGAGATCTCCAGGAAATAGAATAAAAACTTCGGAAATCGGCTGTTTTTCACGGGAATTATAACAATGAAATAATGAATTCTGATATTTGTGAATGCTTGTCTCAACAATCTACATAGTAGGACCACGCAGCAGTTGAATGTCGGAAACGTGCGAGAAAAATGGACACCTAACCTAAATTTCCCCCCTAACCTAACCTAACCTAACCTACAAGCCTTATCCTTATCTACTTACCTAACCGGGGGGGAGCTAACGCCCACGTGCGACCCCCCTTACATTGCCACTACTGTACATTCACCACAAACCCACCTAACCTAACCAAGGCAATCCTGTACAATAGCTCCTCCAGCAAGTTAAATAATTCAAGTAATTTCACTAAAAAGACGGAGTCCTAGGTTTCGGTTGATATATGAATCTAAGCTGTGCTAAGTCTATAAGTGGTTTAAAATCTAAATCAAATTTGACCCACCTGGAAAAAAACCAAGTCCCCCGACTTTATAACTCAAATTCTTGTTCAAACTGAGCTATTGTTTTTTTTTTTTTTTTTTTTGCTCGTTAAAAACATAATGTCATTATTACATTATCGACTGCATTGTACATAGGAAGACGTCACCCAAATGTCATAGTTTTTAACCAAAGATGATTATCTGCGTTTTACTTGGGACTAGCATTTTAACAAAAGTAGAATCACGTGACTTGAATACCCAATCAGGTGACAGTTTTACTAGGAAACTAACTCTTTTCGCCACCTTTACACAAATTCCACCGCTAATTTTTCAGGCTTTTGAGAGCCATGGAGGCGTGTGAACCTTAAACTTCTGGTGTGGTTTCTCATTTACCATCTACTTTGACAACAATTTCTGTGGATTTTCTCAAGTTTTTGTCTCAATTGTTATATAAATTACAAAGATTTTGTCTTGAATTATTGTGGTAACATCTAAAGAATAATAAAGTACTGCCAAGATCAAGGTGTTATTAAAAGTGAAAGTGAAACTATTTTCCCCACCTGTGGTTCTAAGTGCTGACTTGATATTAACAAAAAAGCATTTCGGTGTGACAGGAGGCATGTTGTATTGAAAAACAAGAAGAAAGTGAAGAAAAAAAAAAGGTGTAGTTTTTACGTATTCATTTTGAAGGGAACTTTGTATGAAAAGTCTCATTTAGATATAGACTCTAATTTGTTACTTGTATATAATCATATTGGTGTTAGATTTAGTTATAAAATTGTTGAAAAGTGAATTAGGAATTTTTCACTAAACCATAAATGATTTTTTCTCATTCATTCGTGAGGTTATTGTGCATTGGGTATTGAGTAGAAAGGTGCAGCTCACCTTTACCCTCCAACCTAAGGACACAAAGGGTTTTAGGCTGTCTTATATTTAATATGGCTGTGTAAGGGGGGGTCGCATGGTGGGCAACAAGGTTAGGTTAGGTTAGGTAAGGTTAGGTAGTTTGTTTAGGTTAGCTGGTGGCCTTGTTTAATGCTTATTCTACATGTGCAATTACTCGAATGTTAAAATTGATTCTTTAATTCATTCCCCACCCAAAAGCTCTGGTTTCCCACTTGGGGGGGAGGGGGGGTGGTACCCCAAGATTGGAAAGGTTAACAAAAGTACTGTTCCTCCTCAAAAAAAAAAGTCAGCTTTAGATAATGCACTATAGTAAAACCAAACGAAAGTGGCGGGTGAGACACAGAATATATCGTGTGGAAATCTGTCGATTTCGGTCATTTTACCTGGACAGGGTGGATTAGAGAATTCCTGAAACAGAAGATGGATTAAGGTCTTAAAGGGGAGAGGCTTCGTTCCGTCAGTCTTCTTCATAGGATTGTTTCTCAATTTTTAATTATATATATATATATATATATATATATATATATATATATATATATGTATGTATATGTATATGTACACACACACACATATATATATATATATATATATATATATATATATATATATATATATATATATTGTGTGTGTGTGTATATACATATAGATATATACATATATATATATATATATATATATATATATATATATATATATATATATATATATATATATATATATATATATATATATATATATCACGAAAGCTGACACGTGATGAGCATAAATATGTAGTATAGCCAGGAAGGGAAAATTAAGAGACTTGATTGGAGTTAGTAGTTTCATCCATTGGGGACATCATTAAAATCAACAATGAAAATATATACACAAAGACATAGTATTCATACAGGAGAAGGGGATCCAACAGGTATCAGTTTCTTGATAATTCAATAAAAGTCAGATTTTAGATAAAAGAGTAATGCCGGATTATCGGAAAACAGACCAGAGCTTAGGTCAAAATTTAAATCCCACAATCTATCCTTTCATATCTTAAGCCCTTGAGGAATGAATTTTCAGCTTATAAGATTAGGACTCCAATCGTGTCATCAAAGGCCATTAATGTCATTTCAAACAAACCTTGTTTATAATTGGTATTTCATCTCTCCGTATATAAAGTAGTGATTCGGATAAGTAGTAGACAGTCAATCGACAGTACTTACAATGGCAAATTCTACAAAATGCTTTCTCTCTTCTTCAGCCAAGGAAATCGTTGATAATGTTCACAGACATTTTACTAAAGAAAAGAAAAACAATGCTCCTTTAATTGACGCGACAAAAGGATGTGATCGTACCAGTGAAGCAACAGCAGTTCCCAAAATGACTGTTGAGAGAATCATTAAGGAAGAAAATGATTTCGAAAAAGAATTTGGGCAACGTATGTTCAAAGATAAGAAAAGAATTTGTCCTCGACCAGTGATCGATCTGGATGATTTTGACAAGGATGCATTACGTCGAATAGTGTTAAAGTTCCGTGTTAGAAAAGAGCTACCCAACATAACTACTGTTATGCAAGAAGCCCGCAAAGACATTAAATTTAAGGGTTGTCGTAAATCTCTTAGAAAAATCTTGCATGAAATCGGATTTCATCATGGGAAAGTGAATGGCAGAAATTTTTTATTAGAACGAAGTGATGTGTCAGCTGCAAGGAATAAGTTTTTGCATGTTATGAGGAAGGTATACGAAAACGAGAATCAGCCTATCGTGTACCTGGATGAGACGTGGCTAAATTAGAACTATACTGGTACTAAATGCTGAAAAACAAATGAGAGAAAAAAAGCAATAGGGGTTAACCCCCCTACCGGCAAAGGGGCTAGACTGATAGTCGTGCAGGCCGGTACAAAGGAAGGGTTTGTGCATAATGCAGCATTAATTTTTAAGGCAATCAACGATGGTGATGACCATAATCAGATGAATAGCAAAGTATTTGAAGAGTGGTTTCAATCGCAGCTGCTACCAAACATCCCGCCTTCATCTGTTATCGTAATGGATAACGCATCCTACCATTCGGTAATCATTGATAAAGCACCGACGATTTCGTATAGAAAACACATTATAAAGGAGTGGCTGATCAAAAAAGGAGAAATTTCGACAGATGACTTACGAAAAAGTGAGCTTCTTGAAATGGTGAGGTCAAGTTCTTCTCGAATAGAAAAGGAATATGTGATAGATAAAATGGCCCGTGAAAATGGTCATAGGAGAGAGAGAGAGAGAGAGAGAGAGAGAGAGAATGAACTTTGTTGTCATGAGGGAAGCAAATTGCACATAAAACTGTGATTGCAAATAATTCCAGTAAACTGAGAATTACAACTATAAAAATGGAAATGACCAGGAGTTGAAAGGTTAAGAGTTGATTGTCAAACTCGTCTTGAAAAAAAAGCAGGATTAGTCTAACGCACTAAATCAGTTAATCCGCAGGTCAGATTCTTCTTCATATCTTCAGAGGGGGGTCTTGAAGGTATGCTGTCCGAGGTATTTTGATGTAGATACGATGCATTGAGAAAAGAGCTTCTCTCACCCACCACTTTCGTTTGGTTCTACTATAGTTAATTCATCAGAAAAAAAAAATCAAAATTATTAGTGGCGGAGCTATTATATAGCATTACCATTCCCAGGTCACAATACCGAGAACCTCCTTCCGAGGTCACAAACTAAAACAAAATCACAAATAAATCCTTATATTAACCTAAAGTGAATCAAAGATTAATCTCTCTCCTACACAATAAAAGCGATGGGCAGCACTCTAAATTATATATCAACCACATTGTAATAATAAAAATGTTACTCGGGATTACCTTATTATTCGTTGTTGCTAAAGTCGAAATCCTCAGGTTCAAACACCTTCAACCCCTTCCGGGTTGGAGGATTAGGCAGATCTTGAATTCACACGACTGGTGGAAGTTCTGACGTCACTTGCAGAAGAACGGCTGTTGGAGGACTAAACGTTACTTGAGGGAGGTTGACTTGTGGAGGGCTTAACGATATTAATGGGAGGATGAATTATGGAGGGAGGAGATTCAAGAATCGGAAAGAAAAGAGGACATGCTTTGAGCGGGTAAACATGCTTGATCAGCTGTAAAAATGCCCTGAACAAGACAAACGGACTTTTCTATATATCACTTCCTGATACAGTACTCCGCAAAATAGCTGTTGCACAACCCTTGCTGGGTACCAAATCTTGGAGGCAGGCTCCTTTTGAGAACCCTCCATTACGATTCTATAGAGTTTGTAAGCACAGTTGGGTCATCAGGATCAACAAAGTTTACATTGTGGTTAACTGCAAAATGATGGAAATCATAATCTTTGACCTTAGCGTAGCCTTTCCAGCAACCGGAAATGATGGTGGTCCCCGGAAGAACATGCTCTTGGAGCGCCGAGATCAACGTTTGAGCGCTACGTCCCTCAACCACTTGGAAGAAGGTCTCGTGTTTCCTGGTCAGTGCCCCCCAAAGAACCAGGTTCCTTCGACACGTTGCCTAATGTTATACTTCCTCTGGCCGAACTTACTCTCATCCACTTCCACAATGTGGCCTGGTCCGCCAATTTTCTTATCTAAATCCAAGATCTGTTCACACATTTCTCAGCAAAAGCTATACCAGTCGACAAGAGTGTGAGAAACAAGCTTCTTCCTCTTGACAGTAACATTGTCTTGAGACCAACATTCGACCCAACAATTAATTAGCCCACTTTTCTTCAAAAAGTAATTTCAGTATTCCATATCCAGCTTTAGGGAAGAAGATTTTGAATCACGTTCAATATTTCCGTGATTGCATAAATTGTAGCCTATAGTTGCACTTGGGCTGATGCACCTATTACATATTAACTGATAAGCGAAATGAATGCAACTAACTTTATTTGGGTGGAGCATGAATATTTATACATCCCGTTTCAATCAAGAATGGCACAAAAATTTAAACAATGAGACGAGCATATACATGCATTGGTTATCAGTTGCGGGGGAAAGCGATAACGACTATACAATAAAATAGAAATACCTTTACAGTGTACAAGCGTGTGAAATACATGTGCGTTCCATGGCTCCCCCTAAAAAAAGATATACACATGAAATAAGGCGCCCTGCTCTTGAGAGGCGTACTGTAGGCGGGTCATCTGGCAGGAGATATGCATGTTTTAGGTGATCAATAAAAACCTATTCTTCTTTGCCACACATGTTGAGGAAGAATGCTTTAGGCGTACGACGGATCATCAGGAAAGGGCCCATGTAAGGGGCCGTGAACAGTGGCTTGCTAGTGTTGCTGTGCAGGAAATCATGCGATGCTGAGTGCAGATCTGTTGGTGTTTGTTGCTTAGCTGGGGCTTGTAAGTCTGACGGTATGGAGTAAATTTTTCTACAACATGACGTAGGCCCTGGAGACTGTTGGAGGAGTTTGTAGACAGAAAAAATTCGGCAGGGACGACCAACGGGTCGCCATACACCATTTCAGCTACCGAGACATCCAGAGCACCTTTAGGAGTGGTCCTTAGTCCCAGGAGGACCCAGGGAAGCTGGGAAAACTAGTTGGAGTCCTTGCAGCGGGACATCAAAGCTGCTTTGAGGGTACAGCGAAAACGTTCAACCATACCGTTGACTGCAGGGTTGTATGCGGTTGTCTGATTAAGGATGATACCAATGAGATTCGTTAATGATGTCCACAATTGAGAGGTGAAAGTGGTACCCCTATCGGAAGTAATATGCTCAGGGAAACCAAATCTCGCTATCCATCCTTTGAGTAGGGCAGATGTACACGAGGCGGACGTTGCAGTTTCCATGGGAAAGGCTTCAGGCCAACGAATGGAGCGGTCGATGATGGTGAACAGGTAAAAATATGTTTGTGATGTGGGTAGGGGACATACAGCATTGACGTGAATATGGGCAAAGCGCTGCTGAGGTTTAGGAAATGTGCCCACTTCGGAATCCGTGTGTCGATGTACTCTTAGATTTGGCATGAAGTACAGGTGCGAACCCAATCCTTAGCCTCCTTAGTAATGCCATGCCGAATGAACTTTCTTTTCACTAGCTGTGCAGTAGAAAGGCACGAGGGATGTAAAAGGCCATGAAGGAATTCAAACACCTGTTGGCACACGGGAGAAGGTATCCACGGTCTAGGTCTACCAGTATTGACGTCACAGAAGAGAGTGGCATTGGAGTTGAGAGGTTTTCCTCCCAATAGAGGAATGTGCAGGATGTCCTACATGCTTGGTACTCTGGATCCTTTCGTTAGGCTTCTATCAAGGCATTGTAATCCAATCCCAGGTGAATGGTGACCATGTATTTCTTGACAGTAATGGGATTCATTTTCCCAGGGACGTGTTAAAGGGTACAATTGTGTTCAGCCATGGCGTAGAGAAGTCGGTGTTGACGGGCGGATGAGGCGTCAGACTGTCGAGTGAAGGCGTGCACCAGAGGCATGAGATATGTGCAAATGACAAAGAGCGTACCTTCCAAGAAATGGTGAAAGGGACGGACAGCCAAATGCACCGCCAGCAATTAGCAGTCAAAGGTAGAGTAGCCAGATTCTGTCTTAGACAGTTTTTGACTGAAGAAGGCCAATGGGCAGGGTGAGTCATTAACCACCTGCTTGAGGACTGTTCCAAAAGCAACGTCGCTGGCATCAGTGGAGAGGAGGAGAGGTGCATATGGCATGGGAAAATTGAGAGCAGCAGCGGTTGATAGGGCATTCTTTGCGTTGCAGAAGGCCACTTCTTGAAGGTGACCATACTTCAGGTCTTTTGGCTTGCCCTGAAGGGAAGCGTAGAGTGGGGCAAGAGTGGCAGCAATGGCTGGCAGGAAATGGTGATAATAGTTGAGTATTTAAGATCCATTGGCAGCTACCAGGCGGATGCCAGCATGCTTAGACAGACTATGTTGTGTCCTGGAGAGTGGCCTTGGCAGAAGAGAACGGAAAGTGCCCGTGTCTACCAAAACTTGCACGCCAGTGCTTATTCATGTAAAAAGAAAAGATAAGTGACAAGGGAGGCCACCGCCGCAAGCAATGGCCTACTTTCACGTTTTTTAGCCACTGACAACCATTCGCACATTTCTTTGCTGCAGCCCCGAATTTGGAGTGGTAGTAGCATAACTGCTGCTGAAGGGCATCAGTAAGGGTCTGTAAAGGTCTTTGTTTGGGGCATAAGGGAGTGGTGGGTGGTGGGCGGTTTTTGTCAGTGATCCGGCACGTCATAGGGTGGGTATCTGTGTCCTACCACATTCCCGTCAGTTTCAGTCGATGTTGAATAGTTGTCTACTTCATCAGGAGTAGAGGCATTGATGGAGGACTTGAAGATGGTGAAGAGACTGTCCATAAGGGCGTCGACTTTGGTCATGAGGTCCTTCATGGACAAAACATCAACATTGTGAATAGCGGTTATAACAGATCTATCTATCTTTTTAATGGGTGTATGCTTCCTGTTCTTTGCCCCGGTAAAGATTTCATTAATAATTCTATGAGCGATTCTTACACTATAGCCACTCCCCGATTTCATAGCTTTGTCAGCCTCATCTGCTTTCCTGTCTAAATAATCTCTCCAGTCATTCTTGACTTTTCTTTAGACTTCACTATCAATACTGGAATACATAGTATGCTCTACCTTGTGATTTTTATTACTTCCTTGAAAACTTTCAACAATCAATTTCTGTCTTTGTCTCCTTTTTATAGTATCCCACGTATCATTTTGATATCCATGGCTTTTTCCTTGTAACTGCATGTCCCAAAACTTCGCGACCAACTGACAGATATATGTTCTTGATATCACACCATTCTTCATTAATTGTCTGCTCTTCGTCTCTCAAAGTCTCTAAGACTGCAAATCGATTCCCACATTCGATGGCAAATATTTCTGTGATTATCTTCCAGAAGCTTGATGGTATTAAACCTGGGTATTCTATCTACATTTCTGTATGTATATATATATATATATATATATATATATACATAATGTATATATGTATACATACATATATGTATATATATATATATATATATATATATATATATATATATATATATATATATATATATATATATATATATATATATATATACATACACACGCATTATGTATATAATGTATATATGTATATATATAATATATAACATATATATATATATATATATATATATATATATATATATATATATATATATATATATATATATATATTTGGGCTCAACCCATGTCGTCCTGATGGAAGTTCCTATAGGGTAGCTTCCTAGGGTATATTACAACTACGGCGATATTCCCAGAGAATTTACCTTAAGGTACCAGAATTCTAACTCCTGGAGCGAGTATCCCTCGTGAAAGGGATATCGCGACATATCAGAGGACGTATTCTTGACACGCCACATGGCAATCTGCATCCTGGACAGAGATTTCGTCTCGTAGGAGGCGATTGGCAAGAAACGAATTCGGGAAAGAAAAAGGGGGAGCCGCTCCCAAGGCTCCCTATCTTCCGATTCGTATGCGTGCCTGGCGCCAATCCTGGCGCCATCTGTATTCCTTTTTGCGTAGCTTAACAACTCGGTGTTTTTTCCTGTGTTTCTCGCAAATCTTGGATTTATTCTACTTTTCATGGCTTCTCCGTCTTCGCCGGCCTCTGATAAGTTGAGTATAATGTCTTTTATGTATAAATGTAGGCTCTTGGTAAATTTTTGAGTGATTAATAGGATTAATCTTTGATACAAGAGCTGTAGCCTACCGGAGGCGTCATGGACGCTGTCGCTCGCTAGGTATAAGTTTAGTTAGTCAGAGCGACATTCCCGGTTGTTTTGCTTTAATAAATTTTAGCTATTTAGCATTACATAGGATTTCCTTTCGTGCTTAGTATTATTTTGGCGAAGTATTCGCCATTCTGGCCTACGCTAGGCCATGTAGCCTAGTCGTTTGGTCCTAGTACTTCATGCATGATTTTGGTTTTTCCGAGTGTAATAAAATTTTATTGAAGCTTTAGGCTATGTTTTATACATTTAAGATTGTGTGGAATATTTCCAAGATAGTATACGAGTGAGTTTCGGTGATTTAGGTAATCGATTCTCTTGGTGCCTAGGCTAAGTTGCTTATGGAGCCTTAGTATACTTTCTCATACTCCCCGGTTGCTTTCTTTTCTTCGGAGAAGGTATGCAATCCCTTTCCCTCTGTTTAAGCCTTGGGCTTATCCCTAAGTGGTTTTTTCCGAATTAATTTTCGATAAAACTATACTGGGGTGTTACTGTACCTTCCTGTTCTAGTAAGTCTGGTTCAAAGAGGGACAGAACAACAGAGTTTTTAGTCTGAGTCTGTGCTTGTCTGGCTTGGGGTAGAGTCTCCCTCGCTGGCCTGACACAGACAAAGGTGGCTTAGCCTCCTTAGGTCACTACCGAAGGTTTCTGTGGATATGATTCCTTCTTTTGTGATCTACCAGACTAGTCCTTGTTGCTGTTCTCGGGGGAGGATAAGTTTCTTTCCCTGGGAGTGGCAACACCTTCCTTGCTTTGGTGCTCTGGGAGCTGGCAAGTATTGCTGGCCTCCCCCCTTAGATCTCCCTTAGGCTAAGATAAGTTTCTTGGCTGCGGGTGATCCGTCACTAAAGCAAGGTTGGTAGGACCCTCTTTTGTCCCTTCCCCCTCTTTCTCCGTAATGGCCTAGCCATTACAGTACTGTACGTCGTTCTACATCTGGACCTAGTATAGGTTAGGATGTGGAATTGACACAGCCCCCTGCCGGCCGGCAGAGCTGCCGGCCGGCAAGGGTCTTTTATTTTGAGTGCTGCCCGGACCTCCCTTGGTCCCTTATCCATGCCTGCCTGTAGAGCCAGACGGCATTGGCCAGGAAGCCTGAATTAGATTCTCCCCTTCCTTATATGCACTCTTTCGGATTGCCGGGCTTGGAGGTAGTGTACACTCTTATCCCGGCATCCATCCTATTTTTCTTCTAGTGCTGTACCCGACCCGGCTGCCGGCCTATGAGGCCGGCAGCCGGGCAGGTGTAGTCCTCTGGTTCTTTTGCTGCCGGCTGGCATCGGTCCTGTACCTTTGCCGGCCGGCTAATGTCAGCCCTTGTCTGCCGGTCACCAAGAGTGTGGCCAGCAGCTGGGTACTACCTTGTGTAGTTGCCGGCCGACATTGGCTGTTGCCGGCCGGCAATTGCTGCCGACCGGCACATTCATTTGAACCAGAGTTCTGCCGCCTTATAGCTGTTAAGTAGTATACTTTAAATCTAGTTATGGTGTGTGCCGGCCGGCACGTATCCTCCTATACTGTACTAGTATTCTTCAGTATATCATATACAGTAAGAGGAAAACTATAGTATAGGTTTTGGTACAGCACTGTGTGTTCTAACACTTTTGTGTTTTCTTGCACAGTCCTTTGCTGTTGCCCTACAGATAGGAAAGTGAGTTCTTTCCTGTCTATTATCCAGGTTTTTAAAATCATTGCTTAGGTGTGAGCTCCACCTCTGTTTCCTCTGGAAACTTTGCATTGGTTACTCTAGAAGAGATTAACCATTTGATTTTATTATCTGGAAGGCTGCAGCAATGGGTTGTGAGGGAAACACAAGTGTGTGTCTTTCCTTTCTGAATTGTTATGCTATACTATGCATATCCAGTGATACATAGTTCACTTGATACTCATGGAAATTTCTTCTCTTTACAGAAGGACACTCCGAAGTGCGGAAGTGCTTTCTGCAACGTCCGCAGCAAGAACCTCTGCGGACATGAGTTTTGTAGGAGACACGCAGCATGCGCTGTCTCCAAGGATGATCTCTGGTATTGGGACCCTCAGGTATGTACTGTGTGCACTAACCTGATTACTGAGACCTTTGATTCCCCTAGGACGGAGGAATCAAGGGTATAGATAGGAAGAAGCTTTGTACCTGGGTAAGGGGCTTCCAAAAGAACACTTCTGGCCCTTATCTTCCAAGTGAGAAGATGAGGGCGTATCTTTTCCCTAAGGCATCAGCTGATGCAGTGATTCCCCAGCCTCAAGAGGAGATCCCCTAAGTTCAGATCCAGGTGGATGCTGAAGTCGCGGTCGCGATGCAAGACATCCAGTTAGATGACAGGATGTCTGATGTGGACGAGTGTCTGGAGGAAGACCTCCTGGCAGAAGCCCAGGATGAAGTTCAAGCCCCAGACGTTGTAGAGGTAGACGTCGACGAGGTGTCGGCTACTCCGGTTCAGATTCCGGAGCCTATTCCCTCAACATCGGCCGGTCTCCCAGTAGAGCTGGGACAGGCTCTCTCTTCTATTGTTGGAATGATCCAACAAATGCAGAAGGAGAATCAGGAGAAGGCGGCTGCAATGGAACTGCGAATGCAGTGCCTTGCAGAATCACATGGGCCCCAGAAAAAGCTCAATGTGAAAGACCTTCCCTTGTGCTCAGATGCTAACCCATGGAGGTATGCTGAGCACATGCCGATGACGACTGGAAAGATCGTCATCTCGGATAAGCTGGGCTCAGTTCCCCTGGAGGAGGTGGAATTCTGGCCCAGCAAGGCATCATATCCGGACTGTTATGTCCGGCTGAGGAAGAAACCAGCTTCAAAGGAGGAGACAGAGCCGAAAGAGGTCATAGTGATGGACCATGCTAAGGCTCAAGCTCTACTTTCATCCTCGATGAAAGAGAGGGGCTTCTCTAACTCAAAGGTAGCCGCATTGAACAGGAAGCTCCCTTCCTTTGTGTCCTCGCCTACTAGAGCCTTCCCCTTTTTACAGAAAGGGTTTCTGGCTGTACTAAAAGCAGTCGAGGCCGGCAAGACTTGCCCCTCCCTAGAGGAGTGAAAACCCTTGTCGCTGGCCCTGCCTATGGACCACAAAGACTGGAAGGACGTCCATCTTACGTTCTCAGTTGGAAAGTTGGAGGCTGATATTGCCGGACGTCAGTTCGGCGAGGACCTCCCTAAGCTGTCTGACTTTCTTTTGCGAAGAGAGTTCGATACAAAAGAAAGACTGACTGCCTCAATGTGTCTTCAGACTACTCTCGAGACGATGGCAAGTGACCCCAAGGTCCATGAAATGTTCATGGTAGTGGCCAAGACTCATCTGGCCACAGTGACGAAGGACCTTTATGGCTTCGTCAAGGCAAGGAGAGCTTGTAGGGAGTTCGTGTTTACCTCGGCTACGGTGAGGCACGAGCCAAGGAAACTAATCTCCTCCAACATTTGGGGAAAAGACCTTTTCCCTACCGACTTGGTCAAAGAAGTTGTTGATAAGGCCGCCTTGGAGAATAGAAACCTTCTCCAGAAGTGGGGCCTGGCTATCAAAAGAAAGTCTTCCCCGGATGAGGGTCCTCAACCAAAGAGGAAGACTATGAGGACTAGGCTACCGTCTCGGCCAGCCAAGCCTGTTAGACAGCAACAGTAACTGCAATTGCCATTGCCCCCAGTGCCCCAGATCGTGGCACAAACCCCGACCACTTTTCAGTGGGTACCCCAGGCCGTGTCGACACAGTCCACAGCATTCACCCCAGCGTTCGAAGGGCAGTCTACTTCCTTTCGAGCAAAGCCTAGAGGAGCAGCCAGAGGCTCGTCTAGACGCCCCTCAAGGGGAAGGGGATTCAGGGGTGGTCGTGGTCAGGAAGGCAAGACCTCAGGACGGCAGTCCAAGTGAGGTGATACCGGTAGGAGGGAGACTTCTGAAATTTCGGGATCGGTGGACCTTCGATCCCTGGGCCCACAGCCTACTCAAGAATGGACTGGGCTGGAGCTGGTACAGCACTCCACCCCCGTGCCTTCGGTTTTTCCAACACTCCACCCCCGTTATGGAGGAGTACGTTCAAGAACTGTTGGAGAAAAAAGGTGATCCGAAGGGTGAAGCCCATCAATTTCTAAGGGAGGCTGTTTTGTGTTCCCAAGAAAGACTCGGAAAAGCTCAGAGTCATTCTGGACTTGTCGCCACTCAACAAGTTCATAGTGAATTGCATATTCAAAATGCTAACACTGCAACACATAAGGACCTTACTGCCCAAGAGGGCATATTCCGTCTCTATAGACTTGTCAGACGCCTATTGGCACATTCCAATTAGCCATCGACTCTCCCCCTACCTAGGGTTCAGGCTACAACGAAGACTATACGCCTTCGGAGCCATGCCATTCGGGCTAAACATAGCCCCAAGGATTTTTACGAAGCTTGCGAGCGTAGCTCTCAAACAATTACGCCTAAAGGGAATTCAGGTAGTAGCCTACCTGGACGACTGGTTGGTGTGGGCAGCATCCGAGACAGAATGCTTGCAAGCTTCCAGTCAAGTGATCCAGTTCCTAGAGTACCTAGGCTTCAAGATCAACAGAAAAAAGTCTCGACTTTCTCCATCTCAAAAGTTCCAGTGGCTGGGAATCCACTGGGACCTTTTGTCACACCGTTTCTCCATCCCGGCGAAGAAAAGGAAGGAGATAGCGGGTTCTGTCAAGAGACTTCTAGATTCCGAAAGGATATCAAGACGCGAGCAGGAGAGGGTACTGCGCTCTCTCCAGTTTGCTTCGGTGACAGACCCAGTGCTAAGAGCACAGCTAAAGGATGCAATCGGAGTTTGGAGAAGTTATGCATCAAACGCGCGAAGAGATCTGAGAAGACCAGCCGCTTCGGCTAAGTACTCTTCTCAGGCCTTGGTCCCAAGCCAGACATCTAAAGAAGTCGGTTCTTCTTCAGCCACCTCCCCCGTCGGTGACGATTCACTCAGACGCCTCGAAGGAGGGATGGGGAGGTCACTCTCATCGGAAAAAAGTCCAGGGGACTTGGTCCAAGCTATTCAAGACCTTTCACATAAAACTTTCTAGAAGCTAGGGCAGTGCTCTTTACCTTAAAGAAAGTGTCCCCGCGTCACTCGATCCACATAAGGTTGGTGATGGACAGCGAGGTAGTTGTGAGATACTTGAATCGACAAGGATCGAGGTCACCACCTCTCAACCAGGTGATGTTGGCCATCTTCCGATTGGCGGAAAAGAAGAAGTGGTACTTGTCGGCAGTTCACCTTCAAGGAGTCCGCAATGTGACAGCGGACGCTCTATCCAGGTTCACACCGATAGAGTCGGAATGGTCCTTAGACGCAGGATCATTCTCCTTCATTCTGAATCAGTCCCAGAACTGCAGATAGACCTCTTTGCGACGAAAGACAACAAGAAGTTGCCCCTGTACGTGCCCCGTACGAGGACCCCTTAGCGGAAGCAGTGGACGCGATGTCCCTCGACTGGAACAGATGGTCCAAGATTTATCTGTTCCCTCCTCACAACCTTCTGTTGAGGGTCCTCAACAAACTGAGATCCTTCAAGGGGTAGCGGCAATAGTGGCCCACAAGTGGCCGAACAGCGTGTGGTTCCCCCTGGCATTGGAACTGTAGCTGAAGTTTGTACCGCTACCAGATCCAGTTCTGACCCAGCGAGTCCAGAAGTCAACTGTCTGCGCTTCATTACAGAAAACCCGGACCCTGCAGCTCATGATTTTCTCTCCCTAGCGGTGAGAAAGCGTTTCGGGATTTCGAAAGCCAGCATAGACTTCCTTGAGGAATATAAGGGCAAATCTACTAGAAGGCAATATGAGTCATCTTGGAGAAAATGGGTGGCCTTTTGTCAAGGCGAAGAATCCGCAGGAGATCTTGACAGACTTCTGCTTATCTTTCTTCTCCACCTCCATGGTCAAGGATTGGCAGCTAACACGATTTCAGCGTGTAAGTCTGCTTTGACAAGACCCATTCTATATGCCTTCCAGGTCGACCTAGGTAACGAGATCTTTTATAAAGTCCCGAAAGCCTGTGCTAGGCTCAGACCTTCAGCACCTCCAAAGCCCATTTCATGGTCTTTAGACAAGTTCTTCATTTCGCTTATCTGTTGAGCAATGAAGAGTGTGCGTTAAAGGATTTGACACAAAAAGTTATTTTCCTATTTTGCACTCGCGTCCGGGGCCAGGGTTAGTGAGATTGTAGCCCTCTCGAGAGAGGCAGGTCGTGTTCAGTTCCTGGATGGGGGAGAACTGAACCTGTTTCCGGATCCTACGTTTCTCGCCAAGAATGAGTTACCCACCAACAGGTGGGGTCCCTGGAGAATCTGCCCTCTGAAAGAAGATGCATCTCTATGTCCAGTAGAATGCCTAAAGGTCTATCTTCATAGAACTTCAGACTTCAAGGGTGGTCAACTATTCAGGGGAGAAACATCAGGCTCAAATTTATCTCTGAATCAACTCAGAGCGAAAATCACATATTTTATTCGCAGAGCAGATCCTGACAATACACCCGCAGGTCACGATCCGAGGAAAGTTGCCTCATCCTTAAATTTCTTTAATTGTATGGATTTTGAACATCTCCGTTCATACACTGGCTGGAAGTCTTCCAGAGTGTTCTTTCGCCACTATGCGAAGCAAGTAGAGGAACTAAAGAGATCTGTGGTAGCAGTGGGTCACGGTGTTAACCCTACTGTTTAACTCTGCGAGGAACAGTGGTCTTAATTGGGACGATTAATTCCAGGGTGAGTGTGTAGTTACATACTGTACTACAAACTAAGTGAGGGCACTGTGTTGCCCATGTAGACTGTTCCATTTCCGAAGGTGAACCTAGCATAAGTGCAGACATGTGTGCCGAGCGTTTCTAACGCTAATGTCATTGATTTGTAATACAGACTTTTATGACTTTGATACCTCGGTATCTTAAAAGTGTCATTTAATGTTTTTTCTTTCAGACAAACAAGCTCTGTTTACTATCATACTTATGCTTAAAGTTTTGGGTTATCCTTTTCTTATGTATATATATATATAATTGTGGTTAACCTGTCTATTTATTGCCTGTCAATAAACTGGTTCTTGAGAACCTTGCGTCTCCTTCACCTGTGTCAATTTATTGGTATAATTGAGCATTCATTCTATGTACCTTATCTGGGATAATTCTAATAGAATTGTTCCTTTATGCAAGCTATGTTGCATTGGTTTTCCTCCTATGCGGATATAAAACCTTTGTCCAATACAAGTATTGTGCGGAGAACTGGTCGATATTTCATATTGACGCAGTGGTTCTTTACAAACTATGCTTTACTTAATATAGGGCGAGACCACTATATTAGCTTGCCTGGTATTCATACATAGGTATATGTACTCTTCGAGACTTTTCCAGAGTCTAGTAGGACTCTTCCCTGTAGGGGGCAGGAAGCTCTAACATGGTTTATAGTTAGTTGAAAAGATGTATAACGGTAACATCTTAGGTCTCTAGGTCTAGTCGACCGGGAAAAATTACATCCGGGGAGTACGGCACGTTCTGAGAATCCACAGATACAGTAATGCTCTGGTATACTTCCATCGGGACGACATGGCTTGAGCCCAAAAAACGGATTTTGAGCGAAGTGAAAAATCTATTTTTGGGTGAGATGGCCATGTCGTCCTGATGGACCCGCCCTTGCCTTTCTAAGAAAGGGCCGTAGGACCCCTCCCTACATATAGTATCTGTAGCACCTCGTGTACGCTACAAGGAATACAGATGGCGCCAGGATTGGCGCCAGGCACACATACGAATCGGAAGATAGGGAGCCTTGGAGCGGCTCCCCCTTTTTCTTTCCCGAATTCGTTTCTTGCCAATCGCCTCCTACGAGACGAAATCTCTGTCCAGGATGCAGATTGCCATGTGGCGTGTCAAGAATACGTCCTCTGATATGTCGCGATATCCCTTTCACGAGGGATACTCGCTCCAGGAGTTAGAATTCTGGTACCTTAAGGTAAATTCTCTGGGAATATCGCCGTAGTTGTAATATACCCTAGGAAGCTACCCTATAGGAACTTCCATCAGGACGACATGGCCATCTCACCCAAAAATAGATTTTTCGCTTCGCTCAAAATCCGTTATATATATATATATATATATATATATATATATATATATATATATATACTGTATGTATATATATATATATATATATATATATATATACTGTATATATATATATATATATATATATATATATATATATATATATATATATATATATATATATATATATATATATAGTGTATATATATATATATATATATACATAATATATATATATATATATATATATATATATATATATATATACATAATATATATATATATATATATATATATATATATATATATTAATGTATATATATGTATATATATATATATATATATATATATATATATATATATATATACATATGTATATATATATACATATGTATATATATATACATATGTATATATATATATATATATATATATATATATATATATATATATATATATACACATATGTATATATATATATATATATATATATATATATATATATATATATATATATACAGTATATATATATATATACAGTATATATATATATATATATAATATATATATATATATAGTGTATATATATATATATATATATATATATATATATATATATATATATATATATATATTTTTGCTTGTTCCTGTTGATTTTCGTAGATTCTCTCTCTCTCTCTCTCCTCTCTCTCTCTCTCTCTCTCTCTCTCTCTCTCTCTCTCTCTCTCTCTCTCTCACTTTGGAAAGTTGGTAAAATATAGAATTATGTTGAGAAATAGTGGTCATCGTAAATATAACTTTAATTAATTTTATACATTAAAGTGGCCATCCCGTGCTAAGCCTAAATTTATATTTTCTGTTACTTAGTATAAAGTTATCATGGAAATCATTCATGTGTTGATTCCATTTAAACCAACCACTTGTATAAGAAGCTATTAGTCTTAAATGTCATAAGGATACTGTGAGATCGTTTAGAATGACGTCAACGGGTTTTACCCAATGGGAGGGTATATGTAGAAACCGGTAGGTTGTGGTTACCTCTGATTGGCTGAAGAGGAAACCAATTTTCTATTGCTCTGTAAAGTTTGTATAAGGCCTTGTGAGGTGGATTTGGATTTCTTGGCCTGCTTGCTATAACAGTAACGTACTTTTTTATATTGCTGAGGTAACCCATCGTCTGATAGTTCGAGAAGCTGTTGATTCTATTAGAGAGAGAGAGAGAGAGAGAGAGAGAGAGAGAGAGAGAGAGAGAGAGAGAGAGAGAGAGAGAGAGAGAGCATGCGATTAAAAATACGTAGACTCTCTCTCAATGGCACGAGGCTTCACAATAATTCCAGCATGCAATT
>NC_090734.1:115898292-115901624 GCF_036898095.1 Palaemon carinicauda | reverse complement strand
CTGACTCAAGTCTTGACTAGGAGGAGACCGTGACAGACGAAACGTCCGTGGTGAATTCTATTTTGTATAAGTATAGTATAAGCATATAATTAACTATCAGTTTTATTCAGCTGTGACCAAGTTGTGGAATGATCTTCCTAATCGGGTAATTGAATCAGTAGAACTTCAAAAGTTCAAAGTTGCAGCAAATGTTTTTATGTTGACCAGGTGGACATGAATCTTTTTTTGTTTATATATGACGTATCTGTTTTTGATGTTGTTAATAGTTTATATAGGACATATCTAATTGACGTTTTGACTGCTTTTAGAATGATTTATTGTTAATTTATTCTCATCATTTGTTTATTTCCTTATTTCCTTTCCTCACTGGGCTATTTTCCCCAATTGGAGCCCTTGGGCTTATAGCATCTTGCTTTTCCAACTAAGGTTGTAGCTTGGCTAGTAATAATATAATAATAATTTTGTTTTAATTTCACCAATAGATAATCAATCGTTGCAATGATTTGGGAAATATTAAAAACTAGATAAAAGTCATGGTTTAAAATGACGTGATTTTAAAGGTTTAAAGGCCTCTCATGAATGGCAGAAGCAAAGGACAATGCCTAGAGACTGACCACATATACATAGGATCAGAGCCCAAGTCCCTCTCCACTCAAGCTGGGACCAGGGAGGGCCAGGCAGTGGCAACCGATGACTCAGCAGGTAGACAGACAGGCTCCCCAACTCACCATCCTTAGCTCAGAAGGATGGTGAGGTTGCAACAGCCAAAGAAGCTAACGAGTTTGAGCGGGACTCGAACCCCAGTCTGGCGATTACCCGTCAGGGACGTTATACACGTAGACCACCACAACATTGAATATATTTTATCATAAGGTTTTATACTTTTGATTAACAAATTAAATATTAAATATGTGATATCAGATAACTTTCTGTTTCTCCGATATTTAATCCTTCGTCTTATTTATTATGATTTAAAATATCTATTCGATGATTTTAATTTGGGAATACAATAATTATTAATCTAGTTCTTGATTTCTCAAACAATACATAATGGCTTTAATGAAAAAACACAATATTCTTCAGACATTACCTATAAAATAGAAATGACTCGAGTGCCATATGTAGATGAGACCATGGTGAGGGGTAGATGGAGCTGGTTTGGTCATGCTCTTATTTATTGATAATTACAACAAAATAAAGAAATAATATCTTAATGTATTGTTATATTCTTTTAGAGATTACATCTCATATATCAATTGATTAGTTATATTGAGAGAGAGAGAGAGAGAGAGAGAGGAGAGAGAGAGAGAGAGAGAGAGAGAGAGAGAGAGAGAGAGAGAGAGGCGTATTCAATAAGGCCACGAGACAGACACATTCACAAAGAGAGAGAGAGAGAGAGAGAGAGAGAGAGAGAGAGAGAGAGAGAGAGAGGAGAGGCGTATTCAATAAGGCCAAGAGGAGAGAGAGAGAGAGAGAGAGAGAGAGAGAGAGAGAGAGGCGTATTCAATAAGGCCACGA
The DNA here is from genome assembly GCF_036898095.1 of Palaemon carinicauda. Taxonomy (NCBI): domain Eukaryota; kingdom Metazoa; phylum Arthropoda; class Malacostraca; order Decapoda; family Palaemonidae; genus Palaemon; species Palaemon carinicauda. Next base: position 115,900,106 of record NC_090734.1, on the reverse strand, counting down.
AACAGACAAAAGAGAGAGAGAGAGAGAGAGAGAGAGAGGAGAGAGGAGAGGAGAGAGAGAGAGAGAGAGAGAGAGGCGTATTCAATAAGGCCACGAAACAGACAAGAGAGAGAGAGAGAGAGAGAGAGAGAGAGGAGAGGGAGATGAGAGAGAGAGAGAGAGAGAGGAGAGAGAGAGAGAGAGAGGCGTATTCAATAAGGCCACGAACCGACAAACGAGGAGCGAGAGAGAGAGAGAGAGAGAGAGAGGATAGAGAGAGAGAGAGAGAGAGAGGCGTATTCAATAAGGCCACGAACAGACAAGAGAGAGAGAGAGAGAGAGAGAGAGAGAGAGAGAGAGCGTATTCAATAGGCCACGAAACAGACAAAAGAGAGAGAGAGAGAGAGAGAGAGAGAGAGAGAGGGAGAGAGAGAGAGAGAGAGAGAGAGAGAGAGAGAGAGGCGTATTCAATAAGGCCACGAAACAGACAAGAGAATAAGAGAGAGAGAGAGAGAGAGAGAGATGAGAGGAGAGGAGAGAGAGGAGAGAGAGAGAGAGAGAGAGAGACCAGGAACGGACTTGGCCAGCGAATTCCTCTACCAAAGGAGTCCTCCTCCTCCTCCTCCTCCTTGGAGAGAAAGCTTCGTACTTTCTCTTCCGAAATAAATTAGCGAAAGTAGAACCACCGACTCCGGGAAGACCCACTGTATTTCGGCTATCTGCAATGGTCCTTCTACATGACGAACGGGGCAGGAAGGGACCCAAGTGGTTCTAATGGCCTATCTATTCTATCTATCTAATCTATCTATATACATATATATATATATATATATATATATATATATATATATATATATTATATATATATATATATACATATATATAACATTATCATCATCCACCATCAGTCGCTACTAGTCCACTGCAAACCAAAGGCCTTAGATATGTCCTTCCACTTGTGTTTGTTTGTGGTCTTTCTGTTATAGTCCACGCTCGCAGATTTCCTCTCTCTCTCTCTCTCTCTCCTCTCTCCTTCTCTTCTCTCTCTCCTCTCCTCTCCTCTCTCATCTCTCTCTCTCTCTCTCTCTACTTCCTGTGAACGTTTTAAGGTTGAAAAGCAAATGAGAATTGTACACACTAATTTTTCTCCCAGCTTTTTGAGAACGCAATTGAAACGCTGTAGCAGCAGAAGAGACGACTACGAAGGAAAAGGAATAGGAAGTAAGTGGATAAACGGAGGGAATAAGAGAAGCGGGAGGGATTGTAGGAAGAGTATGCAAAAGCGCGAGAGACTCACCTGGTGGGGGTGGATTCGGTGGGTGACCTGGCAAGGTCATGTGTGACGCCCGAGGTGAGCAGCTGGAAGCCGCTTGTAGCCAGCCCGCCGGCCCTTCCTCCGACTGGGCGTGACGTCATGCATGACAGGGGCCCTCTATACCCCCCTCCCCTCCCCCATACCTTCTATACCTAGCCTCACCATACGGGTATATACAGAACCTCTTTATTGTGCCATACGTGCATACCTCACGCGCATGCGTGCTTCGTATAAGTCGAATTTATATGCAGCCATTGCGCGCGAACTGGCGACCAGTGGCGACCAACCTAACCCACTTGTCATGCAGAAAAGGCGGGCGTAGTTGCAAAGCGCTCGATAGGGCCTCTGGAACACCTTTAAATACACTGGTATCACACTCATAAAATTCCGTCGAAATCACCTGCGCATCTCGAAGCATGAAAACAAATGACGTCTACACGCTGTAGATAAATTGTCTCGGATGTGGCGGCTGAAATGGACCGGGGGTTGAATACAGATTCGTCCAGAGAGAGAGAGAGAG
>NC_090734.1:115833292-115893292 GCF_036898095.1 Palaemon carinicauda | reverse complement strand
AAAAAATAGCTTTTGTACGAATATATCGCTACCTCATTGCAAGAGGGTCGTAACTCCAAATTTCTGATTTTTCAGGAGACGCATTTGAAAGTTGCTAAGTTCTATGAATTTGATCATGTTTCACAACCTTCTTAGTGCCATCTCTCGGCCGCTAATTCACCTAGATTTACGACTCTTTTACCAAAAGATGCAGAATCAATTCGGCAATCTTGTACACCATGTAACTCAAACCTAGCAAATTTGGAGTTACGACCCTCTTGCAATGAGGTAGCGATATATAAGAGGTCGTAAGAATATTTACATGCAGAATGCATTATTTAGTATGAAAATTATCCATAGATGAAGGATTATTGTTTATGAATAGTTATTTGCTATTTTTTGACGACTTGTGTGATGACAGTAAATGAAAAGTGGCCACTTTCTTCTTGGCAAGGGTAGAAGAGACTCTTTAGCTATGGTAAGCAGCTCTTCTAGGAGGAGGATACTCCAAAATCAAACCATTGTTCTCTAGTCTTGGGCAGTGCCATAGCCACTGTACCATGGTCTTCCACTTCCTTGGGTTAGAGCTCTCTTGCTTGAGGGTATACTCGAGCACGCTGTTCTGTCTTGTTTCTCTTCCTCTTGTTTTGTTAAAAGTTTTTATAGTTTATATAGGAGATATTTATTTCAATGTTGTTACTCTTCTTAAAAAATTTATTTTTCCTTGTTTCCTTTCCTCACTGGGCTATTTTCCCTGTTGGAGCCCGTGGGTTAATAGCTTTTCCAACTAGGGTTGTAGCTTAGCAAGTCATAATAATAATAATAATAATAATAATAATAATAATAATAATAATAATAATAATAATAATAATAAAAGTAATAATAATAATAATAAAATGTGGAGTTGGTAAACGTACTGTCATAGAAATAACTGAATATAATAAACTAGACGGGAGCATGAGATGAAAAACTGCAAAAATCTTTAGATTTTCTCCATAGTTTACATTTTTTTTTTATTTGCAATAGAGCAGCCATACATGAAAGTAGAGGCTCGATTATATAAAAAAAGGTGGCGGAACGTAGATACTTGGGATCTACAATAAATCAGGAAGGAGGATGTGAGGCTGAAATTAGAATAGATTAAAAGCAGTATGGGGAAAGTGGATGGAGGTAGAGGAGTGGTATGTGATAAGAAAATACTAATCAAGCTAAAAGTCAACATCGACCGCACTCTTACAAGAACGTCTGTAGGGCAAATGTTCGGAAGTCGAACGTCTGTAAGGCAAATGTTCGGAAGTCGAACGTCTGAAAGACAAATGTTCGGAAGTCAAACGTCTGAAAGACAAATGTTCGGAAGTCGAACGTCTGTAAGGCAAATGTTCGGAAAGTCGAACGTCTGCGAGTAGAATATTCGTAAGTCGAGAACCTCCTGCACATATATCGAAAGTGAGGAGTTATAACAGGAGAAATAATCCAAAATGAGTATATGGGTCTCTGCGAAACGTACCGATCTGTGCAAAAGTGATTTATAGAATTTGGAGAAAATGTAAACGTTCAGCCACCAGATGTTCAGTATGAAACTGTGACGTCCAGAGAGAAGGTTGTGACTCAAAGGCAGGATGAAAGCAACTGAGTGAACTTGATTACAGAACATTTGTTTATATATACATAACTCCAGGCAACAAGGGCATACAAAACATAAAAGGCAATTTCATGTTCAACCGAAAAGCTCACCGGTTAACAGTTAACGGTGAGAAAAACAGACATGTTATTTCAGGTCCCTATCAGTGCGATGGGAGAGGGAAGATACAAGCATAATATATACACAAAATGAAATGTCGTTACTATGTACGATCGTGTGACACACGGTTGGTACACGCCCCCCCCCCCCCCCCCTAAAAATGAGATACTGTACATGTTATATATAAAGGGGAACTGTAGGCAGGTCATCTGGCAGGAGATAAGCAGGTTTTAGACGATCAATGGAGACCCAGTATTCTTTGCCACGAATGTTTAGTAGGAATGCTTTTGGACTGATTCGAACCCATGCAGGCTAGTGTGAATGAGGTGTTTTCCCCACTTCTGTTGGGATTCGAACCCCATAAATGAATAAAGACTGAGGCCTTTCTCTTGTAGTGTTATCACCATATTGGCCACTTGGAATTGGTGATGGTGGGAGATTTTAGTCTGATCCCTCACAACAAACGAATACAGTATGGTTGGCCCTGACTAGTACAGCTCTGCTGATCACGTTAAGGTATCCCCAACTCAGAAAGGTTCACTCGCAGTATTACGCAAGGCGCAAGCGCTAAGGCACAAATGGAACAAGGGGGAGGGGGGGGGGAGGGGCAGTGACAGGGGATATCCCTTCTACAGCAGTTCACGCTGAAGCCCCTTGATCAGGCTATTTAGAGGCACAGCAATGTCCTCAGCGTACTCTCTATTTTTTTTTTAACGGTGCCCTGCAGGTCGGAAGGGCACGTGTGACTTCTGGATACTCACCACTGGTGAAATTTTCTTTCACTGCCCAAGGCCTTGTAGTCGGTGCTTGAGGAGTGCAGCGAGGGGCATAGAATTACAATATATATATATATATATATATATATATATATATATATATATATATATATATATATATATATATATATATATATATAGGTATATATATATATACACACACACACATATATATATATAAATATATATATATATATATATATATATATATATATATATATATATATATATATATATATATATATATATATATATATATATATATATATATGTGTGTGTGTGTGTGTGTGTGTGTGTGTGTGTGTGTGTGTATATGTGTGCATATTCTTATATTTATATATATATATAATTATATATTATTACTATTACTATTACTATTATTAGTATTTTCATTATCATCATCCTTATTATTATTATTATTATTATTATTATTATTATTATTATTATTATTATTATTATTATTTTCAGATAAGCTAAGGTACAAAATATATATATATATATATATATATATATATATATATATATATATATATATATATATATATATATATATATATATATATATATAGTATGTTATAAGTCCAAGGGCTCCAACCGGGAAAAATAGCCCAGTGAGGACATGAAATAAAGAAATGAATAAACTACAAGAGAAATAACGAAATATTAATATAGAATATTTTAAGAATAGTAGCAATTTATGTGTCAAAAATATTTTATTTTTATTTTATCATTACCTCTTATATTTCCTTTATTTCCTTATTTCCTTTCCTCTCAGGGCTATTTTTCCCTGTTGGAGACCTTGGACTTATAGTATACTATATATATATATATATATATATATATATATATATATATATATATATATATATATATATATATATATATATATATATATATATATATATATATATATATATATAGCGTGAGGTCTACCACACTATAGCGTGAGATCTACCTCCCGTTATTACTATAGCGTGAGATCTACCTCCCGTTATTACTATAGCGTGAGGTCTACTGCTGAATTATTCGTCCCTCATAGATAAAACACATTTCATACATTTGTTTAAGCAATAAACAGAATCGAAGTAGGTTGAAGAAAAATTCTTACTAAATTCAGATTGGCTTGTATCAATGACCCACACCAGATCAAGGTTAACTGAGAATCTTCTGTATCTATCTAGGTGCCATGTCCTGGACGTGGGCTGTCAATTGCCTCCACCTGGTCCTGTCTCTAGCTCTCTATATAATTTCAAATTGTCTAGCTGAACATTCTCAATTATTTACTCCCCTCCAGTAAGCTGTCCAAAAGATTTTTTCCTTTGTCGGCCTCTTGCTCCTCTCCGTGTTTCCTGTAAGGCACCAAAAGTTCGATCTTTTCTCTTCTTATTTCATGTCCTATAAATCTTATCTGCCGCCTCCTTATCAGTTTTAGAAGTGCGTTCTCTCTCTCTCTCTCTCTCTCTCTCTCTCTCTCTCTCTCTCTCTCTCTCTCTCTCTCTCTCTCTCTCTCTCTCTCTCTCTCTCTTAGTCTATGGGATCTTGAACATTCTTCTGTAAAACTATAATTCAGCTGCATTTATTTCCCTTTTCAAGTTCTTGTTTAATGCCCACTTTTCTAAACGCCATGCAGGGACGTTTCCAATTAGCCACCATAACCAATCTTGATAATTATTCTTTCCTATTACCACAAACTGTAGTTTTATTTTCATTTATTTGTAGTCGTCTGTCAACCATTCTCTATCATATTTTTAGAATCTTTACTGTATCATCAGTGTCATTTATGGAGAAGTATAATTGTGTATCATCAACAAAAAGTTTGACCTCACTCCAGTTTCCCTATCATAGTTTTGATAGATCAATACTAAAAATACAAAATAAATTAGTATTGGGCCTAATACACGTCCTTGTGGCATCTCTGCTTAATGGTTTGCGTGCTGTGTTTGAGAAAGAATTTCCAATTCGTACACAATAGCTTCTATTAACCAGAGAATCGTAACAGAGAGTTTCAAGCTCTTGAAGCCAAGATATACTGCAGGTTTTCGAGATTTCAAATATGCAACCCCAAGATTTATATAACAAGCTCCCACTAGATATCAGAAAGAAATTAAGATATTAAGGCTTTCGATACTTTGTGCTTCGATGAAGTGGACTGGAAAATTACCGCTCTTAGGTACTAAAAGATATATACGCCAAACTGATCTTGTAGGTCCTGTAATGAATTATATTTGCGTGATAGGGCCAGGAAAACAGCCCTAAAGGTAGAGTAATTAATCTTAGATATTGAAAATCTTCCTCTTCAATACTAATAGATCGTAATTCATGCACAACTATATCAAAAGCAGTACATAGAATGAAATTAGGATGGCATATTTGTTCTCATCCTTAATTGGCATTAAATCATATTGAAAAATAAAAACTTTAAAGTTTTCTCCGTAGATTATAATTGTCTTTATACTGGCTGCTTATCCAGCAATGTTTAAATCTTTCACGAATGGCTAAGTAGTATTTTAAGAATTACATATTCTAGCACTTTTGGGTACAGCTACTATCTCACTTTTTGGATATATATATACTCGTCATTAGTAGTATTTAGTATTCCTGCAATACTATAAAAGTATTTTATGCCAATTACTTTAGATATTGCCATAAGATAGATTACACAATTTGATTTGTAGCCCCCTTTAAAGATCCTGAAGACTTATTCATTAAAACGGGATGTCAGAAAACTCTAAATCATCATTAAAACTTTTTATCTTATTTGTGTGTCTGGTTTAACACCAATCTGATTCTGAATCCAGCTAGTTCTTGGTCACAATGTACACTCGGTAGCATTTTTCTTCAATCTTTTAGAAGACTACTGTATATAGCTCATTCCTCTCTGTTGCTGCTTCTTCCTTCTTAATAGGCCCCTTATGGCTGTGTATTCCTTCTATCCTACCTCCTCCTGTAAATCATGCTTGGCTCTCATCATCTTCATTATTCACTTTGTAACAAACTCCACTTAACCTCGATGTTTTTTTCTCTCATCGAAACAAGTCTAGTAAAACATATTCGTTACCAGCAAATCCATCGATTTTTATTAAGTTATTAAACACCAATAAGTGTGTTGAGGATACTTGTCTCTCGTATATTATAGATTCAATATCACTGGAATGTATTTAAGCAAGATATTTATTAGGAATTTTTTTCCAATATCAAAAAATCTTTAAATGAATCAGTTATTATTATTATTATTATTAAATGCTAAGCTACAACCCTAGTTGGAAAAGCAGGAGTCTATAAGCCCAGGGGCCCCAACAGGGAAAATAGCTCAGTGAGGAAAGGAAATAAGGAAAAATAAAATATTTTAAAAATAGTAGCAACATCAAAATAAATATTTCTTATACAAACTATAAAAACTTTAACAAAACAAGAGGAAGAGAAACTAGATAGAACAGTGTGCCCGAGTGTACCCTCAAGCAAGAGAACTCTAACCCAAGACAGTGGAAGACCATGGTACAGAGGCTATGGCACTACCCAAGACTAGAGAACAATGGTTTGATTTTGGAGTGTCCTTCTCCTAGAAGAGCTGCTTACCATAGCTGAAGAGTCTCTTCTACCCTTACCAAGCGGAAAGTAACCACTGAACAATTACAGTGCAGTAGTTAACCCCTTGGGTGAAGAAGAATTATTTTGCAATCTCAGTGTTGTCAGGTGTATGAGGACAGAGGAGAATCTGTAAAGAATAGGCCAGAGTATTCGGTGTATGTGTAGGCAAAGGGAAAGTGAACCGTAACCAGAGAGAAGGATCCAATGTAGTTACTTTTCTTTATCTATTCTTGCGTCCTTTTCAAGGAATAAGATTTATTAGTTTGTAAAGGTTGCATTAACACTTATTATATAACTCTCTCTCTCTCTCTCTCTCTCTCTCTCTCTCTCTCTCTCTCTCTCTCTCTCTCTCGCTCTCTCTCTCTCTCTCAGCATCAACTCCATTGATATACTAAATAATCGGATGTGTATCCCAAGATATAAATTATTTGTAAGCATAGATTAAGTCGTCTCAGCTCATGCACTTACACAGAAGTAAGTGGTTGGTAGAATAAAAAGGCTTAATTTTTATCTTAAAGGGACTCAATACCACTAATATATTGAAATTAAGTTTAAATTAAAACAGGTAATGACCGTGATAAAAGCCCTAGTAGGAACACTGCTTTTCATTTAAGTTTTTAGTATATAATCTTAGGAAAACCTTTATAGAAACGATTTATTTTGTATGCAACTCGTGTGTTTTCTCATATTCCATTAGCAGACGTATAATTACCCCATTAGTTAATGACCAATTAACTCTTACCGTAAGGGGGATGGGGTTCCTTGCCTATTTTTCGACCAACCAGACAGAACTGGTTTTCTGCATATTTGTTCTTCGTTTAAGAAGACGGGTCTAACCTACTCCTTGTCAGTGAATTTCCACAAAATCAGTTTTTAATCTGAAAATGGTAAGCCTTATTTAGTAATTAATACTAAGTCTTCGTTTAATTTGTTTTGCATTAATTAATTTTATTACTAAATGATTACTTTATGGTTTAGGCAATTTGAATCGAAGGTCTGAATTTCTCTGTAATAATTATCAGCACAAATATTTTGACTTTTGTAGTGATTATAAAGGATCAGTTCTGGTTTTTTAACCATGATAAAATTATTGGCGATGCTACAACAATTATAATTATAATCTGACGGAGTACATATTTTTAATGACTTTTAATTGTTCACATTTGAAATTGTGGTAAAGAACGACTCAAAATGGTTGAGAGTATTGGTTCCACAATCGTGTAATGTAGACTGTAACGTCATACAGCAGTGGGAATCTTTAATCAAAGTTACAATTTAAGTATCAAATTCCAAATTACTTCCTTTTTACATCATTTTTGCCTTTCTAGGTGACAGGCACTCTTGCGTGAGTTGCTCATCTGGCAATAATCATGACTTTTACTAAATGATAATATTAATGTATCTTTTGTATGAGTAATGTTCTTATTTGTGTGTGGTGAGAATGTATTTATCCAGCGACAGTAAATGGCTTCTCAGACAGTAGGGTCCACACATGAACTTTATTTGGCTGTTTTTCTGGTCCTGTCACACAAGGCCTATGGCTGCAATATCAGTTCATCGTGTACATTCTAAGGTTTTTCCTATATCGCACAACACAGGTAGTGTTTATTGCCAAATGCTTTCGTTTTGAAACAGGTGATATTTGACTTAATATTTATCCTAGATTTATTTACATGTAGATATTTACTATTAATTTTCACATGTTGGTTACAGAATCGTAAGAAATTAGGACAAATTATTATTATTATTATTATTATTATTATTATTATTATTATTATTATTATTCGAATTATTATTATTATTATTATTATTATTACTTGCTAAGCTACAACCCTAGTTGGAAAAGCAGGATGCTATAAACCCAGGGGCTCCAACAAGGAAAATAGCCCAGTGAGGAAAGGAAACAAGGAAATAGAAGTAATTGCCAATTAAAACAAAATATTTTGAAAACAGTAACAGCATTGAAATAAAAATTTTCTTTGTAAACTATAAAGACTTAAAAAAAAGAGGGAGAGAAAGAAGATAGTGTGCCCGAGTGTACCCTCAAGCAAGAGAACTCTAACCCAAGATAGTGGCGGTTATAAAGGATCAGTTCTGTTTTATAACCATGTTAAAATGAATGTAGATACTATAACAATCATGATTTTATTCTAACTTGGTTTAGAAAATTTAATTATTTGATTGTTCGCATTTAACAATGTGGTAAAGAACGACTCCAAATTCAAAAGTACGTCTTTGTTAAATCATGTTTTTGTTTCTAGGTGATATGGGCAGTCTTGCACGAGTTGTTCAACTTGTTCATTTATTATTATTATTATTATTATTATTATTATTATTATTATTATTATTATTATTATTAACAATGGTTTTTCCTGAAGTAATGCATAAATCTATATAACCAGCTACTGTGAATAACTTGCCATATACCCATACATGAACTTTACTTTAAGTTTACTTTACGTTCTGTTTTCCTGGCCCTACAAAGTCAGTTTATCGTATACATATTCTAATGTATTTTGCATAACACACAATTCATGTTTATTCTCAATTGCTTTCGTTTTGAAATATGGCTTCGATTTAGGTTTCATAACAACCGAATTTCTTGTGTAATTCTGATATGAGAAAATATATTCAAGAAAGCATTCGTTGGTACGATATATATTCTATTAAGCTCCAATCAATGATGTCTTATCATTCTCTAAACTCTTAGTGTAATTAAAGAGGGGGAGATTTCCTTGTCTGTTTTTTTACTAGTCAGGCAAAATTGGTATTCTAAATACTTGCATTTTGTTAGGAGGAAAGGACTACTTGTTGTCTGTGAAGTTTGAAAGAAAATCAGTTTTTAATATGAAAATAGGAAGCCTTATCTTCGTTTCATGTAAAGAAAACAAGTTAATTTTGTTTTAAATTTATTAATTTCCAATCACTTAAATAAGAAATAAGTAGTTTTATATTGACATTTCTGGCAGCAATATCTTTTTGATGATTGCTGAAAACGTCAATACTGTCTGACTATTAATGGACTAAAACTTTATTCGAAGGTGCGAAAATCTATATGTAACTTATTTCGATTTTTGTCAATGTTTGTGGTTGTGGTAAGATGAGAGAGTTTAATAATAAAGTATCTTGATATAAAATTATTTTCTGTGTAAAGAAATGTGTTGTTTTAACTGATCTAGAATAACCAACAACAAAAATATTTGACCTGGGTCAAGGTGGTTGTAATGGACAAGTTCTTCCGTTGAGTTTTTAACCCTGAAAGACTTTTTTTTAGATGTTATAACAGTTTTAATGTTAATCCAACTTGACGTACACATTTGGCAGTGCACAGATACTGGGGTACGTAATGAACTGAATGTTCTATGTTGAATCACATATTTGTGTTCATAGGTTATGTTGGCGATCTCAGATGTGTTGGTCATCTTGCAATAATCGTGGTTTTATCTAGAACATATTCTCAAATTGCCTTTGTTTATAATAATGCTTTTGTTTGTGGTCCAGTGTGTGGTCTAGCCCGTACTGATGATTGTAAATGTCCTCTTGTTTAGTTTGGCCAATAAGTAAATTTTCAATACTTTTCGTTGGTTGATAGCCAGAACAAGCATTTGGACAGGAGAGAGAATAGAATAGTAAGAAAAGGTGTTGCATTTTCAAAACATCATTACATAAGGTAACAGATAGTTAGTTGAAGAGACAGCAAGGAACTACATGGTCAATATTAAAAAAAAAAATCATTTAGAAATATGCAAAAAGTATATTAACGAAATTGAAGAGATAAGAAATATAAAGTAAAAACTAAAAATCAAAATAAAAGGTTAAAGGAAAACATAAATTGCTATAGATATATAGGAAAAAGGAAACAAATGACATAGTTGATGTTTGTAAGAAGGAAATAACAGAATGGATTACACAGGTGAACTCAGTACTGAGAAAACTACCTTACCAACCAATCACGGCTGAATACGAGATTATTATTATTATTATTATTATTATTATTATTATTATTATTATTATTATTATTATTATCATTATCATTATTATTCACTAAGTTAAAACCCTAGTTGGAAAAGTAGGATGCTATAAGCCCAAACGCTCCAACAGGGAATATAGCCCAGTGAGGAGAAGTTTAAGAACAATAATAATATTAGAATAAATCTTCCCTATATAAACTATAAAAACTTGAAAATAACAAGAGGATAAAAACTTCAAAATAACTAAAAGAAGAGAAACAAGATAGAATAGCTTTAATAGAAAATGTAAAAACGGGAGTGAGAATGAAAGGCTTTGTGAGTTTTGCAAAGAAACAAATAATACCACAGAACATTTGTTGAGCTGTAGAGAGTTACGAAAATAAGCTGTAGCATAGAATTAAGAAAATTAGTTTTGCCAACTAAAAAAGTTGTCCCATATGAAAATGCTAGAGATCACATTGCCTTACACCTTGTGATTTTAATCTGTGTTGAGGATTGAGCAACGAGGAACTTGGTGGTTGTAGTAAATTTAGAAGAAGTGAATATTTTGAGTCAACTGAAAAGGAACCTTGAGTTTATTTGGGGAGAAAATGAGTTTCTTTATACATTTGTTTTTCATTTTATTTGTGATAATCTGTCAAAAACTAAAGCGCGCGCTCTCTCTCAATACTATCAATGTTGTTGTATATGGAATGATTGAATTAATAAATAAGATTAATAGAATATTAATTCATTTCCTTTTTTTTTTTCAGAGGTTGGACACAGTCATCAAGATGATGATGATCTTTCTAAGCAGTATCTCAAATGCCCTTCTGAAGACCCCAAGACTCTAGAGCAAGATAATCGTCATAATCATCATGCAGGTGCCATATCCTAAGGAGATCGGCAATCATGGCTCTCCATCATCTGTCTTCCCGACTCTCTGCAGCAACCGAGCTACAGATAGACACAATTATAGGTAAGTGGTTAACTAAATAAGATATTTTTTGAGTATCTAAGAACATTTGAATTCGAACACAACTGTTTTTCAGGCTGTTGAAGTATCATTCAATCTTTAAATAACTTTTTAATACTAAATTTCAAAGTGTTTGGTTAAATTCTTCCTGCCAGTCCCAAATGTACACCCTATGTCGAGTGTCTAGAGACCAAATTGTTATTATTATTATTATTATTATTATTATTATTATTATTATTATTAGCTAAGCTACAACCCTAGTTGGAAAAGCAAGATGCTACAATCACAAGGGCTCCAACAGGGAAAATAGTCCAGTGAGGAAAGGAAATATGAAAATAAACGATATAACAAGTAATGAACACTTAAGATAAAATATTTTAAAAACATTAACATCATTAAAATAGGTTTTATTCTTGCATTCTGTGGTCTCTCTCTACTAGTGGGATATATTCATTTGCTTGTAGTATGAACAATTCTATTCCAACTTCATCCTGGCTTTTGTGTGTCTCTCACGTTTTTATTCTCACGATTTCACAGACATCCCAACTAGTACTTAACAGAATATCAACTCAGCCACTTTTTCACGTTTATTAACTTTATCCAAACTTTTTCCACTTTTCTCACTTTATAAAACGGCTCTCTCAATACCTAAGTAACTCCCACAACATCCACTTGGCCCCTTATATTAATTTTCAACTCTGCACATCCATTTCAACATTCATATTTCTACCATTTCCATTTTTCTATCTTGGGCCTTCGAAATCACTAAGTGTCAGTCCCTCCGAATCCATTGCAGATCTGATGTCACTTCTATTAAGCCTTCCTTTAACCTTTGCACTGATCCCCTTCTATTTGTATAGTTAAGAGTCCATATCTCTACAGTATTTGTTAATTTGATTCTAGATACAAGATCCAACTTTCTTGATGTCATCCAAGCCCAGTTTCACTGTACCCTGTCTTCCTTCTACCATCCATTAAATCATTTTTTTTTCTGCTTATCTAAAATATTTAGAGTACAGTAACAATATTAGAATAAATATATATACTGTAAAAACTTTAACAAAACAATAGGAAGAATAATTTGATAGAATAGTGTTCCTGAGTGGACCTTCAAGCAAGAATTCATTTATGATAATGCTTCTGGCTGGGCAGAGACTTGAACCAGGTGTTTGGGATATATGCCTTGATCTTCATGTGCTTGCCTCCACATTTTTAGCTTAACAACAACAACAACTACTACTACTTACTAAGCATTTTACGGAACATTTAGGATGATGAAAAAATAGGAAATTGCTTTTTACTGGGAATATTTATCAACTTTCGTTTGTTAGTTTTTGTGATCAACAGTGGCGTATCATATGATGTTTAACAGCCAAGTATAGAAACCCTTTTGTTTGTTTTTTACTTGGCCAATTTAGGGATAAACGCTTTTGTCCACTTTTGCTGGAAACAGATACGAGAGACTAGTGTTGTCCGGCTGTGAACTGCACAAAGAAACTTTAGGTTATGAAGGCAATGCTTTCCGTAAGGGGAGAAGTGAGATTAGATGTTCAATTGTGAGAATAAATGTTCAAAAATTGATACGCAAATGTATTCGTGTTACCTCCGACTGTGTCATTTTGCGTTACCTCTGACTAAATCATTTTGCGTATAGCAACTATCTTAAGGTGTGATCAGACAGCCTATTCACATGTGTCCATTGATGTAAGGTTAGAAAATATTCAGAATTAGAAATAGCAGAATCTGTGGAAATTATGCTGGTGATTCTAAAACGAAAGAATGTACTTTGGATTTCGTCAAATGTATTATCTACTCGCTTGCTTGCTTGCATACCTTCCTACTTACTTTCATTCCTACTTTCTTTCATTCCTACTTATTTTCATTCCTACTTATTTTCATTCCTACTTATTTTCATTCCTACTTACTTACTTACTTACTTACTTACTTACTTACTTATTTCACGCATAACGCAGAGACCTACAAGATGAATTTATCTCATCTTAAGTATTTTGTGTATCACACAACATAATGTATGTTAATTGTTAAAATACCAAAATTTCGTTAAAAAATTAAAAAAAAGATACTGAACATTGGTGAATTCGAAATGTTGTGATGATTAAGTTTTAGATTCAAAATGAAATATAAAGATTTGAGTTAATTTTTGAATGAGAATTGTTTGGTTATAGATATTCTTCTTATTCTTCGTGCTTTGGATACCTTAGAATAGAGTGTCAGAAGAGGAAAGATATTTTTAGTTTTCATCATTTAATTGGTACTGACATCTTAAATTAATTACGTTTTGTGAACCAGTGAACGTCTTCTACAATTATATATTGATAATAATAGCGGAGTCTTGGAATATATATAAAAAAAACTGTAATTAGCACTCCATTGTTTAATTTTAATATTTCACTTTAAGGACGTCTTCGAGGTCCTATCACACAGGGGAACCCTACTCACTAAAGCACCTACAAGATCTGTTTCTACGTATTCATTCTTAGGTATTTTCCGTATCACACTGAATGATTTCTGTATTGTCAAATCCACATATTCGAAGCACTTGAAAAGCTTACCTACCCGCCTTAACTCTCTCTCTCTCTCTCTCTCTCTCTCTCTCTCTCTCTCTCTCTCTCTCTCTCTCTCTCTCTCTCTCTCTCTCTCTCTCTCTCGAAGTCAATCAATTTGTGAGTGAATGACTTTGTGATAGTCTAAAGAACAACCGTAGCTTATTCAAATCAGCTTAAAGGTAACGGATATAAACAGGAATTGAAAAGATACGACACCATTCAAAGGGGCAATTTCTTTACATACAAAACAGCAAATACTTTAGATAGATTTCCAGTGGATGTAGCAACAGTAACACTAAGGTTAAATGAGTCCAAGAATGAGTTCGACAAGATCGTAAGATATTTCAAAATGCTTAAACTAAATCGCTCTACCAAAGAGCAGCGAATGGATGTCTCAAAATCCTTCTAACTCCTTGTTATTCTCGCCCGTGCATTCTGTTACCTTTTAACACAGAAGTGACCTATAATTATAGTCATGACTACTTACCTCAAAATTACCCTTTTCTAAGGATATTCTGTGACCCCTTGCATGTATTCCTTAAGGAATCCTTCCAGTCATGTGGATTCAAATCCATTTTTCAGTCGAACTCCTTTAGTCTACTGGTGATTTATTTTCCCGATTTTAATTGTACCAAATGATCCTATTTTTTCTATACAGTTCTCGGCTATAATTTGGTAGTTAAGATCCCATTCGTCTAAAAGCTGTTGATCCTGAGAGAGAGAGAGAGAGAGAGAGAGAGAGAGAGAGAGAGAGAGAGAGAGAGAGAGAGAGAGAGAGAGAGAGAGAGAGAGAGAGAGAGAAAGAGAGAGAGAGAGAGCTAAAACACGAAGCTTATTCAGTCCGCCACACCTATTCGAAAACATAATTTTTTTCCTTAAATACCATCGCTGATCAAATTCACTTGAATGAAATAATTATATTAGTTAATTTTTCATAATTAGACAACTGTAATCACCTCATTAGGTATGGCAAAACTCTTATTATAAGTACTATTGGTTCCTCCTCTGTATTTTTGATTACCTGCAGTTTTGCTCAAGGTGGGAAGTCGGAGAATCTACACATCCTCGGTGTTAGCTAATTGTAAAGATAATGATTTGAGTTGTTTTTTGAAAGTCCAAAATGACGCTAAATACTTTCATATGCAAATGACCTCCCGCATAGATTTGTGAAGCAAAACTGGTTATAAATAATACTTGAGTGCCTTCAGTACACAAAATCTTGGTTGATGATGATCTGCGAGCTACGAGATTTGTGTCCACGAATTAAACCAAGACCCACTTCTAAGTAGGTCCTGATCTAAATCTTTTGTGCTTCGACTTTTGCACGTATGTTCATTTTCATGTTCAGTGGAGACTTATTTTTTCCGTCTCGTAATAGTTAAAATGTGTACCATCCCATACAGGGAATTGGGGGTGAAATTTCATCGTATTCATTCTGATATATATATATATATATATATATATATATATATATATATATATATATATATATATATATATATATATATATATATATATATATATATATATATATATATATATATATATATATATATATATATATATATATATGTTGTGTGTGTGTGTGTAAATATCAACCACAATGGCATTTAATACCGAATTCAACCTTGGGAATATATATCCACTGGAATTCATTTATGGTAATAGCTCCTGGCTGGGCAGAGATTTGAACAGTGTTAGGAATATTCACGTATATGTATGTATGTATGTATGCAGTACCAACTCTTATCAAGTTTGAATGAATATTGCGTACTTAATTATTTGTTGATCGTCGTATTAAGTTGCAACAAATTTGCCACCAGGTGTAAACCGTTGTAGGTCGTTGGGTGGGGGGTGGGAGGGATGCTGTGGGTAGATCCTTGTGGGTGGGGGAATATCTTAAGGGTGGTACTGAGGAGTGGTCAGTGTGTGTGAAAGGGAAATGTTTTGGGAGATGTAAATTATGAATCAAATTTATATGCATTATATAAATTATCAGTCGTGAAAAACAAATATTTAGGTAACAACAAATTTTTCTTTTGTATTCTTAATAAGCCCCATGTATATTGAATTTTGCTATGACCCTTTTATTTAATTATTTACTAAGCTTATTAGCTCAAGGCAAATACACATAGTTTGCTTAACCGTATTAGGTTACTTATTTTACTTTTAAGGGCTGTTTTCATGGTCCTATCACACAGAGGAACACTTGAGCCCTACAGGACATACAAGATATGTTTGTCCTAATACATTATTAGGTATTAATCGTATCATACATCATACTCCGTGTTTATTGTCCACCACATCGAAGCACCGTGGAAACGGAAAAGTCTTCAGTTTCCTCTTGAAAGTCTTAATATTTTCAGTCTTTCTAATGCCCAGTGGGAGCTTACTGTATAATCATGGGGCCGCTTATTTGAAAGCTATAGAAGCTACTTTAAATGTTTAAAGGTTTAAATGCCATTCATAAATGGCAGAAGCAAGGGACATTGGCATTGCCCTATCGAACAGGACAATGCCCTAGATACCTGCACATGATCAGCGCCCAAGCTCCTTCTCCACCCAAGCTAGATCCAAGGAGGGCCAGGCAATGGCTGCTGATGACTCGTATAGAACTATAGGCTCCCCAACCCCTCCCCTATCCTTAGCTCACAAAGATGGTGAGGTTGCAGCGACCAAAGGAAATTGACATGTATCTCGGTTCCATTAATTTGAAACCATCTGTAACTATTCTCGTGCCAAAAAAAGAAAAAATGGTGGTTTTACAATATATAGCAATTCTCTTGGATATTTGGAAATCCGGTTCTTATAACTTGGGTAATTGCATGAAAACTTCATTCAAGCTTAAATAGGCAGCCAGTGTAATTCAATTAGTATAGGGGTGATCTTTTCTCGAGGGGGGACACCTTTTTATCAATCTTGCTGCTCTGTTTATATGTTTTGTAATATCTTAAGTTGCCATTTGAGTAGATCGTAACAGAACGAGTTTCAATAGTCAATTCCAGAAATAAAACAGGAAATAACACAGGACTTATCATAGTTTCAGTTTGCCTTACTCCTGTAGTCCTGTAGTGACGTAATCATGACATCATTATAACACCACTACGCTGAAAATAACGAGTGGACTGGTCCAGTGTAGGTCAATACAAGATGGACAATCGGTTAGCGGTTGTCCAAAGTTATTTCTGTTTAGTTTTGGAAAGAGGCAGAAGCGACGACCCCTTGGTATTTCTCATTAGCCAAACTTAATATAAAGATAAAGTTTATTTGATTTTGAATTGAAGTGTTTGAATAAAACATTATTCTTTATAATCCAGGTTTCGCCTTTGGTCTTATTCAATGGAGATAAACTGGGAACAACACTGATGTTATAATCAGTGTCTTTTGATTCCAATGTGATTTGAAAATCGACTCTGTGTCGAATTTTATTTTAAGTTAATATTTCGACTTCAGATGTCACTGCAATTGGTTTGGTCATCTGGTGGTACTTTTACTTTTTACTTTTTACTTTTACGGGATTATTTCTCGCCCTCCATCAGACACTAAGAGTCTGTTCAGTCGGGCCTTGGTGTGTGAAAATAATTTCTTTCCAGTTAATATTTTGCTCTGTATCGTTATCAGTTATTTCGCTAGCATTTGTATTCAGGCTTTATAGTTTTCAGGTCACTATTATAACACTTTCTAAAAAGATAAGTCTTCAGGTTTTTCTTGAAAGCTGCCACATTATTGCTATTCTTGACATCAAGTGGAAGGTCGTTAAAGAGTCTCGGTGCAGCATAACTGAACGTTCTTCCTCCTATTGCATGATTCACACTAATTTCGAATAGTCTATGTGGGTCATCGGCATGTCTAACTCTTACAGATTTTGCATATCACACACTACATTTCGTATTTGTCAAATGCTTTCGTTTTGAAACTGAGTTACTATTCAATTTTAGTATTTATCTCCGCCTTATTTGCATATTTACTATCAGTTTTCATGTGTTGGTGGCAGAATCGTAAGAAGTTAGGACGAACTCCTTGTGTAATTCTGATATTTATGGGGAAATATTCTTGGACACGCATTTTATTAATTCACTACTTGAAAGGCTTACTCAGTTCATTAAAGTTTTTTATACTTTATATTTGAAAGATTTATATTAATGTTGTTACTGTTCTTGAATGTTTTATTTATTCCCTTATTTCCTTTCCCCACTGCGGTATTTTTCCCTTTTGGAGCCCTTGGGCTTATAGCATCTGGGTTTTCCAACTAGGCTTGTAGCTTAGCAAGTAACAACAACAATAATAATAATAATAATAATAATAATAATAATAATAATAATAATAATAATAATAATAATAATAATAATAATAATCTTACTCTAAGTTTGGGGGTAGGTTTCTAAGTGTCAACTACTTCGTTCTTTTCAGTGTATAGTCGATACTTTAATTTTAGTTTTCAAATCATTTCTGTCTTGCCGCCAGTACCATTACCAAGTATCTTGTTTTTATTATTATTATTATTATTATTATTATTATTATTATTATTATTATTATTATTATTATAACATTCGATCTTGTAATATTACTTATAATATTATCCTCATTTATTATTCACAATGTATTGAATGTTTTATTTATCAATTTTTATAAATTGATAAATAAAACATAAAACTTACACATTTATCATCCAACTTTATTATCAGTAGACACTAATGCCAGAAGCTTTAAAAAAATCCTGAAAATTGTCCGTAATCTCACCAGCCAATAGCACAAGTGATTCCAGAGCCTCTTGCCAAAAATCGAAGCTTTCGACCAATAAGGGCAGGCAATAGAATGTCTGGCCGAGTGGAGGCCTCTGATTGGCCAAAGCACAAATTCCTGCTTCTCACCAGCCAATAGGACAAGCGATTCCAGAGCCTCTTGCCAAAAATCGAAGCTTTCGACCAATAAGGGCAGGCAATAGAATGTCTGGCAGAGTGAAGGCCTCTGATTGGCCAAAGCACAAATTCCTGCTTCTCACCAGCCAATAGGACAAGCGATTCCAGAGCCTCTTGCCAAAAATCGAAGCTTTCGACCAATAAGGGCAGGCAATAGAATGTCTGGCAGAGTAGAGGCCTCTGATTGGCCAAAGCACAAATTCCTGCTTCTCACCAGCCAATAGGACAAGCGATTCCAGAGCCTCTTGCCAAAAATCGAAGCTTTCGACCAATAAGGGCAGGCAATAGAATGTCTGGCAGAGTGGAGGCCTCTGATTGGCCAAAGCACAAATTCCTGCTTCTCACCAGCCAATAGGACAAGCGATTCCAGAGCCTCTTGCCAAAAATCGAAGCTTTCGACCAATAAGGGCAGGCAATAGAATGTCTGGCAGAGTGGAGGCCTCTGATTGGCCAAAGCACAAATTCCTGCTTCTCACCAGCCAATAGGACAAGCGATTCCAGAGCCTCTTGCCAAAAATCGAAGCTTTCGACCAATAAGGGCAGGCAATAGAATGTCTGGCAGAGTGGAGGCCTCTGATTGGCCAAAGCACAAATTCCTGCTTCTCACCAGCCAATAGGACAAGCGATTCCAGAGCCTCTTGCCAAAAATCGAAGCTTTCGACCAATAAGGGCAGACAATAGAATGTCTGGCAGAGTGAAGGCCTCTGATTGGCCAAAGCACAAATTCCTGCTTCTCACCAGCCAATAGGACAAGCGATTCCAGAGCCTCTTGCCAAAAATCGAAGCTTTCGACCAATAAGGGCAGGCAATAGAATGTCTGGCAGAGTGAAGGCCTCTGATTGGCCAAAGCACAAATTCCTGCTTCTCACCAGCCAATAGGACAAGCGATTCCAGAGCCTCTTGCCAAAAATCGAAGCTTTCGACCAATAAGGGCAGACAATAGAATGTCTGGCAGAGTGAAGGCCTCTGATTGGCCAAAGCACAAATTCCTGCTTCTCACCAGCCAATAGGACAAGCGATTCCAGAGCCTCTTGCCAAAAATCGAAGCTTTCGACCAATAAGGGCAGGCAATAGAATGTCTGGCAGAGTGAAGGCCTCTGATTGGCCAAAGCACAAATTCCTGCTTCTCACCAGCCAATAGGACAAGCGATTCCAGAGCCTCTTGCCAAAAATCGAAGCTTTCGACCAATAAGGGCAGGCAATAGAATGTCTGGCAGAGTGAAGGCCTCTGATTGGCCAAAGCACAAATTCCTGCTTCTCACCAGCCAATAGGACAAGTGATTCCAGAGCCTCTTGCCAAAAATCGAAGCTTTCGACCAATAAGGGCAGGCAATAGAATGTCTGGCAGAGTGAAGGCCTCTGATTGGCCAAAGCACAAATTCCTGCTTCTCACCAGCCAATAGGACAAGCGATTCCAGAGCCTCTTGCCAAAAATCGAAGCTTTCGACCAATAAGGGCAGGCAATAGAATGTCTGGCAGAGTGAAGGCCTCTGATTGGCCAAAGCACAAATTCCTGCTTCTCACCAGCCAATAGGACAAGCGATTCCAGAGCCTCTTGCCAAAAATAGAAGCTTTCGACCAATAAGGGCAGGCAATAGAATGTCTGGCAGAGTGAAGGCCTCTGATTGGCCAAAGCACAAATTCCTGCTTCTCACCAGCCAATAGGACAAGCGATTCCAGAGCCTCTTGCCAAAAATCGAAGCTTTCGACCAATAAGGGCAGGCAATAGAATGTCTGGCAGAGTGAAGGCCTCTGATTGGCCAAAGCACAAATTCCTGCTTCTCACCAGCCAATAGGACAAGCGATTCCAGAGCCTCTTGCCAAAAATAGAAGCTTTCGACCAATAAGGGCAGGCAATAGAATGTCTGGCAGAGTGAAGGCCTCTGATTGGCCAAAGCACAAATTCCTGCTTCTCACCAGCCAATAGGACAAGCGATTCCAGAGCCTCTTGCCAAAAATCGAAGCTTTCGACCAATAAGGGCAGGCAATAGAATGTCTGGCAGAGTGGAGGCCTCTGATTGGCCAAAGCACAAATTCCTGCTTCTCACCAGCCAATAGGACAAGCGATTCCAGAGCCTCTTGCCAAAAATCGAAGCTTTCGACCAATAAGGGCAGGCAATAGAATGTCTGGCAGAGTGAAGGCCTCTGATTGGCCAAAGCACAAATTCCTGCTTCTCACCAGCCAATAGGACAAGCGATTCCAGAGCCTCTTGCCAAAAATCGAAGCTTTCGACCAATAAGGGCAGGCAATAGAATGTCTGGCAGAGTGAAGGCCTCTGATTGGCCAAAGCACAAATTCCTGCTTCTCACCAGCCAATAGGACAAGCGATTCCAGAGCCTCTTGCCAAAAATCGAAGCTTTCGACCAATAAGGGCAGGCAATAGAATGTCTGGCAGAGTGGAGGCCTCTGATTGGCCAAAGCACAAATTCCTGCTTCTCACCAGCCAATAGGACAAGCGATTCCAGAGCCTCTTGCCAAAAATCGAAGCTTTCGACCAATAAGGGCAGGCAATAGAATGTCTGGCAGAGTGAAGGCCTCTGATTGGCCAAAGCACAAATTCCTGCTTCTCACCAGCCAATAGGACAAGCGATTCCAGAGCCTCTTGCCAAAAATCGAAGCTTTCGACCAATAAGGGCAGACAATAGAATGTCTGGCAGAGTGAAGGCCTCTGATTGGCCAAAGCACAAATTCGACTCAGTGGTGCCAGCTATGGAGATTTATCCCTAGATTTGTGGATTTATCCCTACATTTGGGAATATATCCTTAGATTGGGGGATTTTGGATGACTGGTGACGATATTCTGTACATATTTCTATGAAGAAGAAAAAGATGAATAAACCTTTATATTTTTGCAATTAGTTTAATTGCAATTACATGAAGTATAGTGAGTAATTTCTATATGAAAAGAAATTATATTTCTGGAAATGGGGATTTTTGGGTGGTTTTGGGGATTATTCATCACGAGTTTTAGGGAATTTTAGACTAACCCATTTGGCAACGCTGGAACTCATTGTCCTTCGGGACTCGGGAGCTGTAGAAGAGCTTGCTAAGGTGAGCTAGTGGTGAAAAAAATATGATTTATTTATATTTTCTTCATATTAAGGTGGTGTTCTTGGCATTTTTTTTATTAATGGTAGAGGTTTCATTAATTATTTTTGTAGTCAAGATCAGAAGTAAAAGATCGAATTGCTGAATAATTCCGACAGAAACACTTACAATTTTGTCTTTAATTTGTGCGAATATTCCGCCTTTCCGAAGGACGACGGCTGTTCATAATATCGAAATTACAGTGCTAATCGATAATTTCGTCTTATAATTGGTTGATAATTACGATAAGGGGCCTTTTATAAGTAGATAATTACCCAGGAATTGTCCGTGTCATTTTCGAAGAGAGCGTAATTTTTTTTTCTACAAGAAAAAGTAGTTTTTTCCTAGGTTTATATATTGAAAGTGACTTTCTCAATAGTGTAAACCAAGTATAAATGACTTACATATCTATCCCATTTAATGGTATAAATAGAGCTCCGTAAATATATAAAAGATATGGAATATATATACTGTACATACATCGTATGAATACCAACACGTTAACAAAGGTATTTTGAGTTTATGCAAATATATATTTTAATAGAAAGTATGAAAATTTTTGCACATACTTTCAGCTGTCTCCGTTAACAATTTCGTTGGTGTTCAGGTTAAGTTAAGGCCCTTAATTTGTTTTAACTTTATTGAATAACCAAATTTAATTTTCCTTGAAATAATTACTTAAATTATTGCTGTAATAGTTTTTTTTTTTTTTTTTTTTTTTTTTTTTTTTTTTTTTTTTTGAGAAATATTGTAGCCTACCAAGCTTTTCACGTAAGTTTTAGAATGTTTTAAATTTTTATTTTTAGAAAATTTCTATTATTAATTAAGGAAGTTACGCTTAATTCACGCCAATTAACCGGAATTTTACTGTTTATGAATACCTTTTGGTTTGTGTCACTCGGTTTTGTCCAATTTTCCTGGACACAAATTATTTTGCATATGGCAATTTTTCAATGTGACCAGTAAGTTTGCTCTTATATACAATGTGGTATTGAATGCAGGACAAAGGCCTCAGCATATTGTCTTTATTCATGTCTTTGGTTTGCCCATTTAAACCACTGTTCTAGCCAGGGCAGATTGGCGATCGTTGGGAGATTTTCGTCTGATTTCTCACAGCAAACCATCCTAGTATGTGTGGTTTTGACTAGTACAGCATTGCTGATCATAGCGATGTCATTGTTATCATTACTTGCTCGGCTACAACCCCTAGTTGGAAAAGCAGGATAATGGAAGCCCAAGGGCTCCAAAAAGGAAAAAAAAATAGCCCAGTGAGGAGAGGAAATGAGGAAATAAACTGCATGGAAAGAATCAATAATTGTACCTTAGCTAATAATAATCATATTTTGGCTTTTCACGGAACATTTAGGATGTGTTTTAGTATTAAGAATTTACTTTTTACCCCGGAATACTTGCAAATTGTGGGTATGTACAGTAGCTGTGTTAGTTTCCCGGCGGTATTTTAAGTTTTTACGATCATATACCGTTTATTAACACAGTACAGAGACCATTTACTTTGTTTTACTTTGCCGATTTAGCGATAGTTTTTTTTTGTCCATTTTTGCTGGAAACAGACACGACGAACGAACATTGTCCGGTTATTATTATTATTATTATTATTATTATTATTAGCTAAGCTACAACCCTAGTTGGAAAAGCAAGATGCTATAAGTCCAAAGGCTCCAACAGGGAAAAATAGCCCAGCGAGGAAAGGAAATAAGGAAATGAATAAACGATATAAGAATTGATGAACAAAAGGAATAAAACGTTTAAAAAGAAAATAACACATTAAAAGATATTTCATATATAAACTATGAAAAGACTTATGTCATACTATTCAACATAACATTTCCTGCAAGTTTGAACTTATTTCTCTTCTTGTTTTGCTAAAGTATTTATAGTTTATATAGGAAATATTTATTTTCATCTTGTTACTGTTCTTAAAATATTTTGTTTTCTTTGTTTCCTTTCCTCACTGGGCTATTTTCCCTGTTTGGGCCCCTGGGCTTAGAGCGTCCTAATTAGTAATTAATAATAATGATTATAATACTGATTCAACTACCCGATTAGGAAGATCATTCCACAACTTGGTCACAGATGGGATAAAACTTTGGCTGTGTATTTTCGAAGGTTTCGACTTTCGTAACAATAATAATATAATATCAGTTTTGACGTTACTGTTTTTAGAATGATCTATTGTCAATTTGTTCTCATTTATATATTTCCTTATTTCCTTTCCTCACTGGGCTATTTTTCCCAATTGGAGCCCTTGGGCTTATAGCATCTTGCTTTTCCAACTAGGGTTGTAGCTTGGCTAATAATAATAATAATAATGTGATATTACGGTCACCAACCCGTAAAAGATAATAACAAGGTAACGTAAAACTACGGTCGTCTGTATTTTACTGAAATACGTTTGAGAACTATTTTTACGTTTTTTTTTCTAAGTGTTAATTTTTCCACCGATCACATTTATGCAATTCTAAATATCAAAGTTGAAGAAATCCCATCCAAACAGTATTTATTTAACCGCATCAAAGCGTTCATTCGACTTTCAAACAATGTAGAAACGACTTCAGAAATCATTAATAACTCCAATGTGTTTTCATTCATCATCATCATCTCCTTCTACGCCTATTGACGCAAAGGGCCTCGGTTAGATTTCGCCAGTCGTCCCTATTTTGAGCTTTTAAATCAACACTTCTAACCGATGTTAATTCATTCATAGCTGATCACACCAAACAGCCAATCATTGAAGCGTTCTTTCATTGACATTATCTTAGGGCTGTCCAAATTGAGACAGTGGTCGTGATCGAAGAATCAAATAGATGGTTTGGGTATTTTCTCCACATTCGAAGGACTAATTAATTTTGAGGGGCCAGTTGACCAGGTTGTCACCTGTTCTAACCAATACAGCCGATGTTGATTATACGATGTTGCATTTGGGGATTTGTAAGAAATTTTAAAGGTATATTGAAATTCTCAGAGAGGTGATGTAGTGGTGGGGTTGGCAGGTGTGTGGGCCTTTTTAATGAGTCTCTCTCTCTCTCTCTCTCTCTCTCTCTCTCTCTCTCTCATATCAATGCTACGAACTCAATGCCTTTTTTAATGAATCTCTCTCTCTCTCTCTCTCTCTCTCTCTCTCATATCATTGCTAAGAACTCAATGCCTCTCTCTCTCTCTCTCTCTCTCTCTCTCTCATATCAATGCTACGAACTCAATGCCTTTTTAATGAGTCTCTCTCTCTCTCTCTCTCTCTCTCTCTCTCTCATATCATTGCTAAGAACTCAATGCCTCTCTCTCTCTCTCTCTCTCTCTCATATCATTGCTAAGAACTCAATGCCTCTCTCTCTCTCTCTCTCTCTCTCTCTCTCTCATATCAATGCTACGAACTCAATGCCTTTTTAATGAGTCTCTCTCTCTCTCTCTCTCTCTCTCTCTCTCTCTCTCTCTCTCACACAAGCTCTAAGCCCAAATTTAAAAATCGGAGCTAATTTTTGTATCATTGTATGAAACAGCTATACTAATAACGAGTTCATTTTTTTTATTTAATGAGTCGGTGATATTCCAAACAATAACGATAGCTTAATTAAACATTAGGTTAAAATCCTATTTCTAGAACGCTACGTTATTTTTTTTTTCTTTTTTCTTTGGTGCAAGTTCTAGGAGCCTGGTGTGGACCGTAATATCAACGACTGGCACCGTTTCATGATCTTAAGATTAATCATGTTTTGTCTAATAGGGGTAAAATGAACCTGACTACGCTGGCGCATTTGCGTTGGCTGTTTTACGGTTGCTTTGCTTTGCTTGGGAACGTGGCCGTTCAATGTAAAGCAGGCTTGGAATATCTCTCTCTCTCTCTAAGAACAAAGCTAGGGATATTAATCTCTCTCTCTCTCTCTCTCTCTCTCTCTCTCTCTCTCTCTCTCTCTCTAAAAAGCGATAGCTAGAATTATTTTTTGTTTTCTCAACTCTCTCTCTCTCTCTCTCTCTCTCTCTCTCTCTCTCTCTCTCTCTCTCTCTCTCTCTCTCTCTCTACACACACAGTCCACAGTCTCAGCTGTTTCATCTTTCATGAATGTATAATTGGTCTATTCATAATTCACTTTTCATTTCTGTCATCATTATTAGGTTCTATCTATTTTTACTTGGAATAAAATCGAAGCGATTTTCAGAGGTGTAAGGATTTATTTAAATTAACATTTAGATCATTGTTGAAGGAATAAGTTTTTCAAATTTTTAGCTTAAAACTGTGGGTAATGTTATAGATTTTGAAATGTCCCCACCTCGCTAGTCACGGCCGGTTTGTCCACGGGAAATTGTCCTTGCGAGGTCAATATTTTTCCACACTTGTTCCCATGTTTATAGGCCTATAGGCCTCTCTTTTTTCACTTGGCCTTGCGAATCATTAGCTGTGTTTCCTCATTTAGCGGCTTGAACGATCTCCCTGGTCTCATCGACGTCATACGCAGGGTTTTAACTTTTAAGGTGATTACCTTAGTTTCAGGTCATTTGTATGGTTTCAAAGTAAATCTAAGGTAATTTCTGTTTTACTAGATATAAACTTGAGGAAATTTGAACACTTTTAAGGTAATCTAAGGTAAAAAGCATTATCATCTAAGGTAATGGTCTATAGAACAAATTGGCAAATCTATTAAATATTTAGATTATCAAGGTTGTGGTGGCCGATGTGGTAACATCCCTGACTGGGGAACGTCAGATTGGGGTTCGAGTCCCTCTGTACTTGTTAGTTTCTTTGGTATCTGCAACCTTATCCTTGTGAGCTAAGGATTTGGGGTTTGGGGGGAGCCTATAGGTCTATCTGCTAAGTCATCAGCAGCTATTGCCTGGACCTCCTTGGTCCTAGCTTGGGTGGAGAGGTGGCTTGGGCGATGATTATATATATATATATGGTCAGTCTCTGGGGCATTGTCCTGCTCGATAGGGTAAATGTCACCGTCCCTTGCCTTTGTCATTCATGAGTGTCCTTTAAACCGTTAAATAATTCTCTCTCTCTCTCTCTCTCTCTCTCTCTCTCTCTCTTCTCTCTCTCTCTCTCTCTCTCTCTCTCTCTCTCTCTCTCTCTCTCTCTCTTATTTTAATCTAAATTTTTTCTCTTTTTTTAATCTAAATTCTCTCTCTCTCTCTCTCTCTCTCTCTTCTCTCTCATCTCTCTCTCTCTCTCTTTTTCTTAACCTTTTTTTAATTTTTTTAATCTCTCTCTCTCTCTCTCTCTCTCTCTCTCTCTCTCTCTCTCTCTCTCTCTCTCTCTCTCTCTCTCTCTCTTTTTAATCTAAATTTTCTCTTATTTTAATCTAAATTTTCTCTTTTTTAATCTAAATTTTCTCTTTTCTTAATCTAAATTCTCTCTCTCTTTCTCTCTTTCTCTCTCTCTCTCTCTCTCTCTCTCTCTCTCTCTCTCTCTCTCTCTTACTGAGTCAGGGCTGCATTATAAATTTCGTAATTAAATGTAATCTAAAAGACTTACTGAGTTATTACCGAGTCTATTTCCACTGTGGTATTCTCTCTCTCTCTCTCTCTCTCTCTCTCTCTCTCTCTCTCTCTCTCTCTCTCTCTCTCTCTCTCTCTCTCTCTTACTGAGTCAGGGCTGCATTATAAATTTCGTAATTAAATGTAATCTAAAAGACTTACTGAGTTATTACCGAGTCTATTTCCACTGTGGTATTCTCTCTCTCTCTCTCTCTCTCTCTCTCTCTCTCTCTCTCTCTCTCTCTCTCTCTCTCTCTCTCTCTCTCTCTAGTACATAGTTGGTTAGTGTCACTCAATTAACTCAATCAATGAGCACCTAATGAAATTGGTAGTAATTGTCATTTAACAAGAATAGGGGAACTTACGTAGCCAATGTATTTGTACAAGTCAAAAGACCCGGTTGACTGAACTAAGACCCCGTCTCATCTTAGGAAGTTTCAAAAAGTGCTAGAATCTCCTTGGCCCGTTGCTCTATACACCAGACTGACTCGAGTAGTTGCATGTGAAAGGAGTTTAAAGGCCCCGCATGAATGGCAGAGGCAAGGGACAGGGGCATTGGTTATTCAGCAGGACAATGCCCTGGACACTGACCATATATACATATGATCAGCGCCCAAGCCCCTCTCCATCCAAGCTATGACCAAGGAGGGCCAGACAACGGCTGTTGATGAATCAGCAGATAGACTTATAAGTTTCTAAAACCCCACTCCTAGTTCACAAGGATGGTGAGATTGCAGCGACCAAAGAAAATATCGAGTTCGAGCGGGACTCGAACCCCAGTCTGGCGTTCACCAGTTAGGGACGTTACCACATGGCCTTGATGGTTAAAGAAAGAATACTTTACTTTACTTACTTACTTACTTACTTCTTTACTTATTTACTTACTCACCTACTTATTTACTTAGTTACTTACTTATTTACTTATTTACTTATTTACTTACTTACTTATATACTTATTTATTTACTTATTTACTTATTTACTTACTTATTTACTTGAGTACTTATTTACTTACTTACTTACTTATTTACTTATTTATTTACTTACTTATTTACTTATTTAATTACTTACTTATTTACTTACTTACTTACTTATTTACTTATTTATTTACTTATTTACTTATTTAATTACTTACTTATTTACTTATTTACTTACTTAGTTACTTATTTGTTTACTTATTTATATGAAAGGCTGCTTTCCTGATCATATCCCGCAGGGGAATCCTGTGCCCTACAGGACCTACAAAATTAGTTTATCGTCTATAGTGCAGTGCCATGTTTCATCCCGTAGGCCTTGCTTGTTAAAATATTTCATTTAGCTTCGTTTGGTCACAATTAGGCCTAAAATATATATAAAAAAAAATGAGGTTCAAATTGTTTAACCACTGGTACCCCAATTTTTGGCTCATTATTGTGACTAGCCTAATTTTAAAATCCACAAAGCTTCGCTATTTGTTAATTGATTGATTTAGGGGTTTCTGGCATCCTGGCATTTGAGGTCATTGACGACGATATCGTTTATTGTAAATAAAAGAAAAATAATGACTCAATTAAAACCATAAAAGCAAAGACGTCATTTTAAAAGTTAAATATCTTTCAGAAGACCTTCTGAAATAAAACTAAAAAATGTTATTTTTTTAGGTATTTTTTCACAAAATCGGAGTCGTTCTCAGAGTTTCTGATCATGCTGAACTCGTTTTTTAATCTGAAAATGCGATCAAATGTCCCTATCCTTATCGTCTGTTAAAACTACCCAATTTTGCTAATGTACAGTCAAACATAAATGCCCTGTCGTCTCCAGTCCCCCACTGTCATCCTCAATATTTAGAGATTCCAGAATTTCAGGTGGAGAAGAGTTTGGTTGTTAGGGGAGAGGGCCCCAGGCGGGGGAAGTACCACTTCTTAGGGATGTAAGGTGTGTGATGGCAGGGGAAGCACAAAAAATATGTATGAACGTAAATTAAATATGATATACGCTCCTAATTCTATAATTATTATAATACTTACCTTACAATTATACTTTATATTTGTTGTGTTATATGCTATAGCCTACCGTTCTCGCAAACAACTTGTTAAACACAAGCTATCTCTCTCTCTCTCTCTCTCTCTCTCTCTCTCTCTCTCTCTCTCTCTCTCTCTCTCTCTCTCTCTCTCTCTGTTTTTTAGAGCTGTTACGGGGAAGGAGGCATTTTGTTTGAAAGTAATTCAGTATCGATTCATCTGTATTCTAATATTTCCAGTAACGATTACATATTATAATTACGTTGTATAGACCCATTTGTTGTGTTAGTCGATGAAACATTCTAACAGAGAAGTTATTGGCTAGAATAATGAAGTTTTGTAGGCTATTGTTTGTAAATTATGTCCAAGCTGAAAAACCAGACTTATACACAATTCACGAGTCCATTAACAATTCATTTTCTTACGATAGGGTATCTACAATTGGTATGTAACAATTCAGCATTATCAAGTATTTCAGGGGAGCACTTGTGTTTGCGTGGTAGTCAATCATCAGAGAGCAATTATAAATCCTCCTCGTGTTTACGTTATATCCTCCCCTAGTTTACATTACGTAAAGTTAGGTTAGATATATTTATGGCTCTTTTGGTCTCATTGTTTTTTTTTTTTTTTTTTTTTTTTTTTAAAAGATAAGGTTTACTACGAGGTAAGAAATGGTTACCTCGAATAATTTCTACTGCATTTTGTAGATTCTATAAAGACAAGCGGCCTAATGCCTGATAATATTTGCATGACAATCTTTAAGCCTTCTGTGTCATAGTCAATGACTACACTTAAAAATTTTACGTAAAATAAACAGTAAAAATCCTGGAATAAATGTTGCCAGGCATTTACCGTTTAAAAACATCAATTAAATAGTTAAAATGTAACTAGAATTAATACAGGTAATTAAATAGTAGTTTTAAGGCTACCAGGGTATTGTCTGAATATGAATAAATGTATAAAATATATGAATTATATGACTAGACAATTTCAAATAATGAATAATTGACCCTTACGTTTTAGGGGTGATGGATTTGGAAGATAAGGTTACATATATGGACAATAAGCATGGAAAATTGTGAGACAGAATAGTAGAGAAGTTAGGAGAGAAGTGAAGTACAGGAATTAAGAGAAAGTAAATGGAGAACAGCTGGAATTGAATAAAACATCGAGGAAAGTAAAAGAAAATGTTTATAATTGTGGGGTGGGGTAGGGCAGATGTCTCTGTCACGAGAAGGACTACCCGTATCTGTTTCCTAGTTGTGTGACGACTAGTGGTTGCAGAAGAAGGCAGAGGACGATTTGCCACACTGCTGTCTTTCCTGTCTCTCTTCTGTTTCCTTACTTCCAACCTGCTGTCTTTCCTGTCTCTCTTCTGTTTCCTTACTTCCAACCTGCTGTCTTTCCTGTCTCTCTTCTGTTTCCTTACTTCCAACCTGCTGTCTTTCCTGTCTCTCTTCTGTTTCCTTACTTCCAACCTGCTGTCTTTCCTGTCTCTCTTCTGTTTCCTTACTTCCAACCTGCTGTCTTTCCTGTCTCTCTTCTGTTTCCTTTCTACCAACCTGCTGTCTTTCCTGTCTCTCTTCTGTTTCCTTTCTACCAACCTGCTGTTTTTCCTGTCTCTTCAATCTCATTACTTCCATACTGCTGTCTTTAATGTCTCTCTTCTGTTTCCTTTCTTCCAACCTGCTGTCTTTCCCCTCTCTTCAGTTTCCTTTCTTCCATCCTGCTACCCGGCCTCTCTTAATACACTGTAGTGGAACGTGTATGTATTCCCTTGGCTATGCATGACCCCTATCCCCTGGAGCTAATGTGCTCAATTTAAGCAGTCTATGGAAGGGTAGGATGACCAGTCCAGTTTTATTCATTTGCTGAGCTGAGCAAGAACTCTTAATTTCCTGTTTGATTCAGGGATCCCACTAAGTTTTACTATGATTCTTTTCTTATTATTGACAATAATATTAAGTTTACATCGACAGTGAGATTTTAACCCTAATGTACATGATTGAACTTAAGTGTAAATGCATATCAGCGTTATCTTAATTGCTCATCGATTCTTCTAGAGTTTTTATGATTGCAATTGCTTGCAAGACAAAGAAAGGCATTGCTTGATAGGATTTAGGGAGAGCTGCTGCATATAGAACAAGGTCTTTGAACTGTTTATTTATATCAGAGTTTAATGTGCTCCTTATGAAGTCATGTTTTGTGTTTTAATGTGTTCAGGTGTGCAAAGGGTTTCCCTGATCAGTTCTGATAGGGAGATGTGTTGGTCTGTCTTAGCACAGAGCATCATTAACTAAACTTTTTAGTTTTGCAAGTAGAGACGTTGCAGGATCAGCTTAAGTATACTGAAGTCCTTAAATATAAACTATTCTTTATGTTATTAGTTCCAACAGACTTGCCCCCTCAATCACAATTATTAAGGTCAATACTACACAATATTCTAGAAGTTTTATTCCAGCTATGACTATATAGTGGAAAGGCAGTTGAATCTTTGTAACTTCAGATGTTCAGACTTGCAGCGAATGTTTTTATGTTCAACAGGCTGACACAAATCTCTCTTTATAGTTGATATATGCCAGATTTATCTTAAGATCTATTATAGTCACTACTTTTCATATAGTTTATTAACATATTTCCTTTCCTCACTGGGCTATTTTCCCTGTTGGAACTTTCGGGCCTGTAGCATCCTGCTTTTCCAACTAGAGTTGTATCTTAGCAATGATAATAACAATAATCTATAATGCAATGTTTTATGTCAAGGGAAACATGCCAGTCTGCATTAATGACTTGTTTCCAATGGTGAAGTGTTGTGTATATCTGGTAAGCTATAGACTCTGGGAATCAGGGTGAGACACCCAGTTAGTTTTTCCTACCCAGGTTGCAACTTATCAGTACACCAGTTTAGCAACGAGACAAATCAGGCAGCAGTGTGTCATGGCTGTGAAAGCTGGCTATCAGCACACTGCTAGGGCAGGCAGTACAGAAAATATCAGAGATTCTCTCCTCCTTCCTGGGTTGACAAGGAGGGGAGGTTTTAGTTGTGGTAGCCTATGAACTGTACAATAATAATAATAATAATAATAATAATAATAATAATAATAATAATAATAATAATAATAATAATAATAATAATAATAATAATATTGTGTTGTATGTACAATGTCTAAAATGCAGTTTAGCTAAAAGTATAAGAACGCTAATTTATTTACTTTCTTTCAGAATTATATACTTGGTTTCCAAGTTTGCAAGAGGATACGTTAACAGTACTGGAGAGATTCACTTCACTAATTACAGGTAAGGTGTTCATATGGAAATGTGACTGGTTTATTTCAGGTACTTTTCACTCTTAGGAAATCATAAAACACATTAACACAAACCAAATTTGTGAAATTCATTCTAATTATTCCAGTCTTCCTTCACCCAATGAGTTATCCTAAACATTTTCTTCTTTCCTTTTTAATTGCAAAAGTCCTCTGATAATCATGACTAAGCCCTTCGTCATGACAGCCATACAGATCCTACTAAAAAATGGTGAAATACTCTTTTTTTTTTTTTTTTTTTTTTTTTCATACATTATCTCAACTTTAACTTACCCCTATGTCCATGTCTGTCATGCACAATTATACATATTGTGATTGCACCATTCACAGAAAATATGTATACATATACTTCTTTATCCAAACACCAGCAAAATATACTACCCCACAACGAACTAGCAAATCTCCTAATTTCGCCCAGCGTACCATTACCATGTATGAAAATGCCAACCTATTTTGGATTATCCAAAACTAACAATATTTTTGTATCTTTTATCATTCCTTGCATGGACATCATTTTCATAATTGTAATCTTTCACTACTCCAAACACATCTTCCTATTATAACCTTTCATTTGCCTATCTCATTTTCTGTTTGTTTTTCTTTTTTTTTTCTTAAGAATCGAAAAACTCTCGCACACACTGGCAGGAACAACTACAAGAACTTCATCCATGCCACATATACCTTTATAGTCTCATCCCCAAACTTCTTCCATGCTGAAGTGTCCAGTCTGTATCTCATTTTTCACCGTATATGCTTCTTCAAACGAATTTTTCTATGCCTTACGCCGGTTTTTATTCTTCTCACATTTATACTTCTGTCTTGAAGATCATGCACTATTGTCACTGAATACTTACATATGGTTACACACACAGTCATAAACTCACTAAAGTCTCACTCACTATTCTGTCTTCTCTCAATGAATTAATATACAAACTTTCCTATTTGATCTGCCACTATTACTATACATTTATATTACTTTATAGTATGATTACCGCCACTAATAATAGTTCATTTATATTTTTCCCTTATGACAATCAACTCGCGTATTAATATCCTCTTTAGCTATTGTAAGCAGCCCTTCAAGGAGAAAGACACTCCAAAATCAAACCATTGTTCTCTAAGTCTTGGGTAGTGCCATAGCCTCTGTACTGTGGACTTCCACTGTCTTTGGTTAAGAGTTCTCTTGCTTGAGGGTACGGTCGGGCACACATTCTATCAAATTTCTCTTCCTCTTGTTTTGTTAAAGTTTTATAAATTATATAGGAAATTTTTGTTAATGTTGTTACTGTTCTTAAAATATTTTCTTTTTGCTTGTTTCCTATCCTCACTGGGCTATTTTCCCCGTTGGGTTCCCTGGGTTTATAACATCCTGCTTTTTCAACTAGGGTTGTAGCTTAGCAAGAAGTAATAATAATAATGATAATAATAATAATAATAATAATAATAATAATAATAATAATAATAATAATAATAATAATAATAATAACACATTATGCATTAGCAAACCTCTTTGCAATTATTGAAACAGTATCATTCTCCAACCATCTACTCAAACCATGATTATTTTTAAACCTCTAGTATTTACTTTGTTGAACCCTCTTCAAGCTCTTTTTCATTGAACCATACTTCTATTAATTCCTGAGATATTCTTTCTCATATGGCAATTGCCTTTATATACAGTTTTATCAGCCCTGGTAAAATGGGCAACGCTAACTACAATTCAACATTTGCAGTACACACTTGTTTTTTAGTTCACCCTTTTTAGCCTTACCTGCTACTCACATTGCTTTGTACATCCTGGAGGAGATGTATAAAGGTGGCTACTATTATAAAGTAATCCCGTCCTGGAAAATTGCCCACATTGACCATTATTCCAAAATGGATTAATTCTCCTATCTATACTCCATCCTTTATACCTCGGTTCACCACATACAAAACCATTTTAATTTGCTTTGTCTTTCACAATCCTTTCCCTGACCAATCTCACTGCAATCAAAATAGGCAACCAATGACCATCTACCTGTCACACCCTCTTTTCTGTACATCATCTGTCCTTCCAACTCTCTGATTTACACTTCTATTTTTACTTGCCCAAGCATAAAAGATTCTTTTGCTCTGGTAAGCAGCTCTTCAATGACACTCCAAAATCAAACCATTTTTTACTAGTCTTGGGTAGTGCTACAGCCTCTGTAACATGGCATTTCACTGTTTTGGGTTAAGAGTTCTCTTGCTTGAGGGTACACTCAGGAACACACTTCTTATTTCTCTTCCTCTTGCTCTGTTAGTTTTTATAGTTTATAAAGGAAATATTTAATTTAATGTTTCTGTTTTTTTAAATATTTTATTTTTACTTGTTTACTTTCCTCATTGGGCTAAATTTCCAGTTGGAGCCCCTGGGCTTAAAGCATCCTGCTTTTCCAACTAGGGTTGTAGCTTAGCATCCTATCTCCTTTAATCTTTCAGTTTCTGAAAGATCTTTTCTTTTTAAATGCTGCCTCTCTCTCTCTCTCTCTCTCTCTCTCTCTCTCTCTCTCTCTCTCTCTCTCTCTCTCTCTCTCTCTCTCTCTCTCAATGTGGCAATTTCTTTCCATACAAAATAGCAAATACTTGGAATAGACTATCAGCTAATGTAAACAATAACACTTAGGTAAACCAATTCAAGAATAAGTTAGACAAGCTCATAAGAACTCTAAATGCTTAAACTAAATCTCTCTACTAAAGAGCACATGGAGTCTCTACGGATGGACTAAAACGTCTTTGAGACATCCAAAATCCATGTAACTAAATCTCTGTGTTCTGCATATTAACAGGGGAGCAAGAGGGTGTTGAATGGATACCTTGTGCTGTCAAAGTTTGGTGTCATTTTTCGTAAATTAGGGTCCTTATAGAATGCATTTTGCTTAGTCAAGCTTCGGTGAATTTCGTAGAGACGTCTACATAGGGATCGTTTTGAGATGACCCACAAGCTAATTTTTTGCCAGTTTTGTTGCAATAGAAAATAAGGGATATCATTGTTTTTAAAGAAATTACTTTGTCTAATTATGACAGTTTAAGCTGTTAATGTAATGAAAGATAGAAGAATTATTTTTTTTTAATATCCATTACATTATATATCAGCATCTACGGTACTTGCCAAAGACTACATTATCAGGTGTATATAGAGTCGGTTTTCGAAAAATTTGTTGTAATATTTCTGTTATATAGTAATGGTACATAACATTTACTAGTACACCCTGTTACATGATTTGTACTTCCTTTGGAAGGACATATTTAAAGTATCTATTTGACTTAATATATAAGACTTTGTTGTTCTCTTAATAACAGGAAAATGAAGATGAAATATGCACATTTGTGTCGTAAGGCAATCAAAAGATTTGTTATAAGCCTCGCTTTTTGTAGAAATTTTTATATTTTGCTTCAACAAACCACAAAAGAGTTTTTTTATACTATTAGTAAGAGCTTTTAAATTGCATTTCATTGTCGGTTTCTTGCGATTTTTTTAAATATAAAAAAGTCAATGTTTGTTATTAGCAAGAATCAGCTTCGTCTGTATATAGCCCTTGAACAAGTTGGTGCCTTTCTTTGACAGTGACAGCCAAGAAAAGGAACATTTTTATTCTTGCTGCAGACGCAAATCTCCGCACGCTGATTTTTGCACATACACCTCAAACTTATTCCCAGATTAGCTGTGATACTGGAGTCAGTGTTGCAGAGATTTTTTTGCACACACCAGCCATATGATGTGCAGTTAACCATTTTAGGTTTTCTTTACGCGAGGACTTGCTTATGATTGTTGCAATAGCAGAATGTTGAGTATGTTGTAGAAGAGTATCTAATGCTTGTGTAAGGCTTTGATAGTCTGGATTTAGCTATTAGTGTTTTGTCTCTGCAATTCAACCAATGAAAGCTCAGTGCCACTTGATGCATGAACTACTAAGGACAGGCAAGAATGCATCAGTTCGTCACTGATAATCTGCAACTGCATATCTTTAGCAAATAATTTCAGGGGATTAAAAAGCATCTGCTCTAGACATTGCCACAATTTTTTGCCAAGTCAGTAGAACAATATCATCATCTTAACCTGGAAATGCATAAAAGAATGGTAACAAGTTGCATTTGTCCTTATCTAATTAAATGAATGTATCATGGCTAGGGATAAATGTCTCAGGATCTGTTACAACTCATAGATTGTTCAAGAAAGTTATTACTCTGTAACAGATTACCAGAATGATAGCATCTATGCCATTGGAAGGAATGACAATACGATTTGCACCTAATTCCTCAGCACTGTAAATTGTATGGAGGATGGTTCGATTGCCAGCTTCCCTGCGAGTTGGTCCATGTGTGGTGATGTGTTTCACTTCTTTTCTTCAAAAAAAAAAAAAAGAACATTATTTTTTACTTCTTTATAAAGGCACGAGACAAGTCGAGATGAACTGGACAACACAAAATCCCTGAAAGTAAGCACTGAAAGGTGATTCTGGATATTATATAGCTCCTGTAATCCTGATTTTTTTTTTGCCTTGTCTTTTCAATTGTACTTGACTGGCAAGTTGATCATATTTAGCAGAGTGAATATATGATGTTCATTGGGACATCTCGAAGAAGGATGTATCTGTAGTGTTGTTCTAAGTTTTTTTTTTTCGTTTTTTTTTTTTTTGATGAAATGGCCAAATATTCTGCCCTCAGTCAAATAAGGAGGATTTGAATTTCACTACAGTCATATTCTTCAGCAGTTACTACCTGAGAAACTATCTGAAGCAGATATGTTTCTGAAAACTACTTAACTTTTTCTTTCTTAAAAGTCTTTCTCACAGTTGTTTACCTTCACTTTCAAGGAGGCAAGTATTTAGGCTTTTCCTCCAATAAATTTGACTTGATTCAAGTCACTATGAGATTCTTTGGAAGCACAAACTCTATATGATATGCAAACCAATCTTTCTACTGTAAGCTCTTGGAATAGGTTGACCATTTCTGCGATGGTCACTTGAAGATAACCCTGTGCTGTCTGCTACTCCTTGTGACGATGACCGATCCAAATTCATGATTTTTGGGTGGTGTCTCAATACTAGTATTCACATGAATATATTTTCAGCAAACATTGATTTTGTGGAAAGCCATTTCATTTGGGTTTTTAGTGTCAACGTGATCCCACAAGTATACATGGCTATGGTTCACTTCAGTGTTGTATTTCTGTTCAAGAACCATACAGTCTTGCCAGTCCATAGTAGTTTGTGTATCAGATGGCACTGAATAATCTTTGATGTAGTTGCTGGTGTAAATCAGGACTTGCTCAGTCTTCCACCAGCAGAGGATGTTCTTCTAAAATATATTAAATGTTTTGCTATTGCAACGACCATGATAAAGTCCTCATACTTGACTCCCCTAAAGGTTATTGACAACATCAAATGGCTAATCTCCGCAAAAAAAAAAAAAAAAAAAAAAAAAAAAATGCTGACTCCAGTTTACACGAGAAAAATGTAACACCGGGTAAAGGGAATGTGCAAAAATCGATGTGATGGAAATTATCTGCAGCAAGAATATTTTTTTCTTAGCTGTCATTGTCAATGGAAAGCACCATTTTGCTCAAGCGAAATATACTTGATCGTTGATACTGACAAATATTAGTAAGCACTGACTTTTTTTATATCTCAAAAATCCACAAGGAAAATGCTAGGAAATACAATTTAACAGTTCTTACTAATTATATCGATATTTTCTGCTATAAAGCTAATTATTAAGATTTCTATAAAATACAAATCTATTTCCATGACACACTGTGTAATATTTTATTTTCATTATTATGTTAGGATAATGAAGTCATATATGAAATGTCAAATTTACAATGATACGCCTTCCTAGCAATTATATCACTATTTTTTTTCTTTTTTTTTTGTGGTGAAAATCTCTGAAAATCAATGCTGGAAACATCCCTCTATTATCATATGACACATTATGGTGATATTTCCTTTTTATTATCATGTTATTAACAATACAATAAAGTCTTGTATATCAAATAAATGCTCTGAAAAAGTACTTTCAAGTATGATGCACTAGGAAATATTCAGTATGATAGAATAAAACACACAATATTAAACTAATAAATTTGTGAAACTGAATTATATCCACCTGTTAATGTGGTATATTGCAAGTACCGTGAAGTATATTCTTCCAGATTTCATTTAGTATTACCATAACAGCTATCTGTCATGAATACACATTGCAATTTCATGGAAGACAATGACCTAATTTTCGCATGAAGACTGACAAGATTGTTTGCTGAAGAGAAACTTATGAAATGTGCTCCATTTTCATTTGCAACTTTGCCAAGACTCTTAACACCCATTACATTCTCTATCCCTTGATTATTCCTTCGAACTTTAGCATTGCAGTTGCCAATCACAATTTTCACACCTCTGCCCTTCCTTTTCTAGGAG
Source organism: Palaemon carinicauda (assembly GCF_036898095.1). NCBI lineage: Eukaryota > Metazoa > Arthropoda > Malacostraca > Decapoda > Palaemonidae > Palaemon > Palaemon carinicauda. The sequence continues at coordinate 115,854,463 of NC_090734.1, read as the reverse complement.
ACTAGCTCACCTAGCCTAGGTTAGGCAGTCTGAGGGATTCTGCTTCTTTATAGTTTAGGACAGGACGTTAGTGCTGTACCTACTCAGTGCTAACCTACCTTAGGCTGGACTCTTTTCCTACCTAGACACTGCTTTGATTTGAACTTTACTAGTAACAATCTACTATTTACAGCTCTCCACTCGGTTAATGCATTTTCTGCTCTTGGTGCCATCAATAGGAATAAATGATGATGATGATGATTAAAACTGACAAAAATTAGCTTAAGGGTCACCTTGAAACTACCTCTGCGTACAAGTCCTTTTAAATTCCTGTAAACCTGGCTAAGCAAAGGGCATTCTATAGGAACCCTAGTTTATGAAGAATGACACCAAACTTTAACAACACTACATGGGATCTGTGCTCCCTAGGTATATGTGTATGGTTTTAGGTTCCATGTTTTTACTACGTTCGCATTCTTTATCTTCATATCCAAAACCTGACCTTCTACCCTCACAGGGTCATCCACTTACATCTTCCCCAAATGGCTCCTTTCAATAGGTTTTTTGGTTTGAAATCCCTTACTTTGATTAGTGATACCAAGGTGATACCATCTATTAATATTTGTACATCGTCTTAAGCTGACTCTTCACACCTTAGCATTACCTAGACAGCCACTGCCATAGTTATACTTTTAGCTTTCTATTCAGTCACCACTAGTATTGCTCTATACATTTACATTGATTATCCATCAACTATTCAGTATCCATTTCTGTTTCTGCTTATTCTTGTATAATTTTCTTTTAATGGTGGCATAAGTCTTTTAATAGTTTATATATGTCATATCTGTTTTGATTTTGTTACAGTTTTGAAAATATTTTTTTCAATTTTTCTCATCGTTTATTTCCTTATTTCCTTTCCTTACTGGGCTATTTTTCCCTGTTGGAGCCCTTGGGCTTATATCTCCTTACTTTTCCTACTAGGGCTGTAGCTTGGCTAATAATAATAATAATAATAATAATAATAATAATAATAATAATAATAATAATAATAATAATAATAATAATAATAATTCTCAGAATATTTTCTTGCTATACACAACTAGCTACTTTTATAAATCTATTTTCAAGTCTATATTCCAGGCAATAACAACTCATTTGAACATAATTACATTTTCATCCTTTTTTTCCGAACACACAGTATACATCACAACTTAAACTCCTATTCCCTTTCCTCTATACTTCCCTATTCTTATGTTTACTGCCAACATCCCTTCTTCCTAAGCAGAAATATTTGTCTGTCCAGTTCTAAGCATTAATATACTTGAAGTTTTCTCTAAGTATACTTATTAAACTGAAATATGTCCGTATTCATTTCAGGGCATTATTACACTTCAACATTTTCTCTGAATAGACCATTCTACCAATATATCTATCAGACATAGTTCGAGGAAATCTTTGCAACTGTATCCATCAAAACATCATTTCACAATTTATTTGAACAAGTGCAGTCATTCTACCATTTCTTTTCAATGATTGCAGGAATAAAATTCATTTTTTTTACTCGACATTCTCTTCCTTACAGCCATTTTGCTCTACTATCATAAGTTCCTATCAACAACCCTATTATAATGAACACAATTCAAGGACCAAACATGCACAACTTGCTCACTTTCTTTCAGACTTGGCAACGATACGCAGCTGGGTTTAACAATCGATAATTCACACACAACTGAACTATATTCTTACACAGCCAACAACAATCTCTTGAAAAGTTTATATACTGCAGCATATATATCTATGTATCTATCTATCTATCTATCTATTGCAATACTAATTTCCTCGATTCAATTGCACTTCTGTAATTGCAACAGCAAACTAGTCACTCGTGAAATCTCTTTTGTCTATTCAGCCCACTCTCAAACAATAACATACTGTACCCCTTCCATCGAAATCCTTGAAATAAATCTGTCCTTCTGGCATAAACACAGATCTAAAGTGTCTACCAACTTTTCTATCCATCATTATCAAATAATCAGCTCTTAGGACCAACTGATATAGCCAGGTAATCCTCATCTTAATGCTGACTGTTCTTATTGCTATGAGTCCAATCTGTTGAACGTCTCCATTCTTTTGAGTTTTCAATTATCTCCTGGTACATTATTATTATTATTATTATTATTATTATTATTATTATTATTATTACCACCACTTGCTAAGCTACAACCCTAGTTGGAAAAGCAGGATGCTATAAGCCCAGGGGGGCCCAACAGGAAAAATAGCCCAGTGAGGAGAGGAAAAAGGGAAAATAAAATATTTTAGGAGTAACAACATTAAAATAAATATCTCCTATATAAACTATAAAAATTTTAACAAAAAGGAGGAAGAAAAATAAGATAGCATAGTGTGCTCGAGTGTACCCTTTTTACCCTCACGCAAGAGAACTTTGACCCAAGACAGTGGAAGACCATGGGACAGAGGCTATGGCACTACCCTATACTAGAGAACAATGGATTGATTTTGGAGTGTCCTCATAGAAGAGCTGCTTGCCATAGCTAAAGAGTCTCTTCTACCCCTAACAAGAGGAAATTTTATTTAGTTGTAGGCTTCTTTATCTCGTCTTCTAACCAAGTTCATTCGTCTTGCCCATTACTGATCCTGGTCACCTTTCTGAAAGGTTTTCCTGTTCACGTCCTGGTGTCTCAGATTAAGGTTGATATATTGAGAACACCCGTATTGCCCTATCTCAAAGATCATTTAAACATTTAGTATTCTCTCTTGATTTTTCACAATTACAACAAAAATAATTAACATCTAAAAGGACTGCATTATATGCTTTTACCCATTTTCTGATCCTTAGCATCTCCTGAATTCGTTTCTACCCATTACTCGCAGCATCCTTTGAGCAGCTCTCCTATCTTCTATTTGATATCCTTCCTTTCCAGTCATCATAGGATCTGTTTTGCTTATGTTTAGCACATTCATCTCTACATTTTTCTCCTCCACTTCAAAATTTCTATGCTTCTCCGTCCATTATTAGGATAAACAGTAAATGATATAGGGTTTATCCTTGAAAGGCATCTAAGATTTTTCTCATATACTTCTCAAACGCCTACCACTGTCTTCACCCTAGATATATGTTAAGTAGTCTGTCCATCTAATTCCTACAAATAGTGGCATTGTGTGTCTTCTCAAACACCTACCACTGTCTTGAGGGTACACTCGGGCACACTATTCTATCTAATTTCTCTTCCTCTTGTTTTGTTAAAAGATTTTATATAAGAAATACTTATTTTGTGTTGTTGCTGTTCTTAGAATATTTTTTCATTGTTTCCTTTCCTCACTGGGTTATTTTCCTGGTTGGAGCTCCTGGGCTTATAACATCCTGTTTTCCCAACCAACTAGGGTTGTAGCTTAGCAAGTAATAATAATAGTAATAATATACAAAGGACTCTGTCCATCTAATTGCTTGCCTTACTACTTTAATAAGTGTCTCCTCGAGGTATCATTCCAGTGTTTAACTCATTATCATGACTGTCTTTGTTGCATTACCTTTAAGATATAGGGACCCTGATCAAGCACTATATACACTATCCAACGTTGTTAATCGACCCGCTCATAACTCAAACACGAACGTATTTTATGCCCTGGCAAATGAATCTATTACCTCTGTGTGTATTTCACACTGGACCACATAAATAGGGTAATGTTTCTCCCATGTGATATCAAACAAGACCTTACTTTCAGTCTCATTTCGTTTTCCATTTTAGACTAATTTATTTTCTATTCATCTGGAATTTTTCCTTTCTAATTTTCTTTCTTTTTATATTGCATTCTAAATTCAGTAACATTTCATCCAGGAAACTTTTTAAACATTATAGAAGCTGTTTGAGCAAAGACCTGGCAGTAATTTTAGTCTTATGGAAGCTTTCTAAACGTTACAGATGCAGTCTGAACAAAGACGGGTAATTTTGTATATTATTCCATACTGTGATTTCGCACAAGAAATATATGATTTCCTATAGCAAATAACGTGATTTAACCGATTTTGATGATCATTTCAATCGCAAACAAACAGATCAACCAATTCGGTTAGTTATAAGTTGACGAATTGGTTGATGTTATTACGGATGAAATGAATGAGAAAATCAGTTAAATCACGATATCTACTATAGGAAATCATATATTTCCTCTGCGAAATCACTCAATGAAATACAATACAAATGAACCATATAAATATTAACACTGCTGACATATATACTGAGTTAAAATATATAAACAACAGATGTAGGGGACGATAACATTAGCAACGTTACCAATGGTTGACAGAACTACCAACGATGACGAATGGTACACAGTGTTACCAACGGCATGATGTCATTTCTAGAGATAGAAATGCTAAATATTTCCATACGTAAACTAAATAATATTTCCATATAACTATCAAACAATAAATAAAAAGTACCAAAAGGCCACAGAACCTAACAAACCCACCTAACCTTGCCCAGAAGTAGCCCGGTCACAAAACTCATATAATAAGCATTGGGGAATGACTAACTTTGATTCACAGTACTACCAACGGTGACGAATGGAACACAGAACTACCAACGACACGATGGCATTACTAGTGGCAGAAATTATAAATATTTCCATTCGAATATTAAATAATTTTTCCATATAACTGTTACACAATATATAATTAGTACAGAAAGACCACAGAACCTAACAAACCCACCTAACCTTGCCTAGAAGTACCCCGGTCACAAAACACGTATAATGGCTATTGAGGAATGACTTACCTTTATGAAGAAAACGTCGAAGTATTCGGTAACCTCCGAACAGAAACTTCTCCAATCGACACTAGTTTTCGAAGATATGTCGATACCATCCATGAGGGTCTCATGGTCCGAATGTTTATGCAAAAAGTGGATGGCACATATTATCATCTTCCATGGGGGTAGACGACTTTTGCCCAAAAAAGTACCTTTACAGGCAGTAACGGTATAACCACAACGGTGTTTCTTCTTAGTTTTACGAATGATGGATTCACAATTGCAATAAAACACGAGAATGTCTTGCCTATAAGATAATACCAAACGGCACTAGGGGCACTTTAAACCCTGAGAATGCAGAACACCTCACCAGGACAAAGGGTACAACGGGAAAGGCAATGGAACAAAGGGTGTGAAAAGACCGATAATAGGGTTAAGGGAAGTGGGGGGGGGGGGGTAGGGAGATATCTGAATAGGCCTAGGGTGGGGATTGGTTAAGGGAAAAACAAAGAACTCTAGAGGGTAAACATGAATGAACTAAATACGGAAACTAGACCAGAGAAAGGATTTATAAGACACAGAGGAGAGAAAAAGAAATAACCAACAAAAATAAATAAAAACAATATACGAAGGTAACATGGAATGAACGGTAAATAATACTGAATGGGAATATAAAATGAGGAGATCATACCGAGAATTAACTGGATAAAAAAACTAGTCCAGAGTAAGTATTCATGTGCAACCAGGAAGAGAGAAAGAAATAACCAAACAAATAAACCCAATATAGGAAGGTAAAATGGAATGAATGATAAATAATATTGAATGGGAATAAAAAATGAGAAAATAACACGATAATAAAAAGAGTAAAGGGGGAGAGGAAACTCCTGCGCTGGGGGGGGGGGGGGGGGGAAACGAACGTACGTACAAATGGGAAAGGAAATAACCAAACAAATAAACCCAATATAGGAAGGTAAAATGGAATGGGAATATAAAATGAGAAAATAACACGATAATTAAAAGAGTAATTTGGGAGAGAAACTCCTGCGCAGGGGGGTTATATATGCGCAGGTGCGAACGGACGAACGAAGAAATGGGTGCTAACGTTAGCAAGGATCGCTAACATTTGATCTACATCAGGTATGGAATGCTAACATTTAATCTACATCAGGCGTTGGCAGCACTGGTTACTGTATTACTACAAGAAATAACCTTTGAAACGGCTCCTCCCAAATATATCCAGTTATACTGATTTGTCTTTTCCTACGGTTATAATAAATACCAGAAAGAAATGTATAGAGAAGAAAAGGACTGAATTACGGTTATATATCGGTTCCCCAGTATGATTTCCCCACCCAAAACCCCGAGTTCCCACTGGGGGTCCCCCATTATCGGCGGATATAGATGTATATATATTTCTGTAACTATTCATTTGCGACGGGAACGAGTGTTATTTTCGAAGGGAGCGTAATTTTTCCTATAAGAAAAAGTAGTTGGAATACTAGGATACATTGACATGTAATAATATACAATGAAACCACTAATTCTTAGAGTACCATATCATGGAATACTTAGATATATTGAGGATACTTCCTACTTTCCGTATGGTATGGCTTTGTATAGTAAGCCTTTAGGCTATAAGAAAAGTGGTACTACTTTTTTTTTTTTGTACTGGAAAAGCTTTCGGTTTCATTGTAGTGTATTACAGGGCAATGTAACCTAGGAAAGTGGTACTACTTTTTTTTTTTTGTACTGGAAAAGCTTTCGGTTTCATTGTAGTGTATTACAGGGCAATGTAACCTAGGAAATCAACACCGAATTAGTTTAGTTTGATACCTTTTAAATATATTTAATTAATTTATTAAATTTATTGTTATTAATAGCATGACACAAGCCGTTTTAAAATAGTCTACCATAAACTAAAAAGCTAGTTTTCTCTCAAAACCTTTTAATAGTAAATAGAAAACGTTAAAAATTGCTCTATTTTATGGTAAACTAAATTATTATTTACAAAACCTTGATAAAATATGACATATACCATTCATGGACATTCATTAAACAGATGAAAACATTATAAATCTAAAAATTTATGAATAATCTTATCTTTTTATATTGATTCACATCTTTACATTGCCTAAATAATGTCAAAGTATGCCAAAGAAATGTACAACACATTGGTAATATTACAGGGAACACTATTTTAAGAACAAGATATTTAGTTTCGTTATTAATAATGCTAATATTTATAACAGTGTCTCCTTTGTAAGTAAATATTCCATTTAAAAATAAAATCTTTATATTTTTTCCTAAGGAGTGAAAGTTTTTTTTTTTTTTTTTTTTTTTTTTTTTTTTTTTTTTTTTTTTTTTTTGTCTATGTGAGAAATACTTAAGTGTGGGAATTTTACTTTCCGGGAGAACTTTCCCGCAACATAACTCGGGGGATTAGAACTCTAGTATTCCCACGCCATTAGGGAAACCGATAATGTTGTAGTCCGTAAACTAAGCACATTTTTAAGTCCAGATAACATGTGACATAGCCTACTGGATTTGTCAGTACTAATACACCTCAGCGTTCAGGCGCTACGTCAGGCTGGAAATAGTACACACGATATCGGAGTGTTGAACGATAACCAAATGCAAGGACAATACTACAGAAACTTGAGGGGGAACAATTGCGTATGAGGGCAAACTTATCCTAGAATCTCCTTGGGGGCATAATTTTAGAGTGTGGACCTTTCTCTTCAACATATCCATGAGGAGATTAGCAGACCGCCTACGATGTATGTTTCAGTCAACCATCCCTGTTTCAGTTTCTTTAAATCAAAGTTCCTTGAACAATGTGGTTTGAGCATGTGATAGTCTTGATTACCGCTGAGGGAGGGACCTAAAAGAATATATAAATAACCCCAGAAAGCAATTTATCTGAAAAATTGGTTGTAACTTCTTAATAGTATGGTAATAAGCAAATACACACGTTAAACAAGAAGAAGAAAAAATCAGAGAGTCCCTTGATCTATGTCACCCATTCATTCTTACAAAGTACACCTAAAACGAGAGCGGCAGACATAGAGTTTACTTGATATTGTCCTTTGCCCTAAGGGGTTTTTAATACTCACACATGAACGACAATCATTTAGATAATGTCCGACGTCCATAAGATCATAAAATCTCAAACAATAATAGAATTATATATATATATACATATATATATATATATATATATATATATATATATATATATATATATATATATATATATATATATATATATATATATATATATATATATATATATATATATATATATATATATATATATATATATATATATACACACATATATATACATATATACATTTATACATATCTGTATATATATATATATATATATATATATATATATATATATATATATATATATATATATATATATTTCACTTAAATTACTGAAATATGAAAAAATCCGCACATTTTACATTTACACTTTACGTTGCACCAACATCTAATTTCATTCCTAATCCTGAAATTAAATCTTATTAGGCAATTAGGGTAAAATTCATACCTTGAGAAGAACTTATAAAATTACGTGATTGAGTTCACTTATGTTGAAATAAATTGTTGGAAACTTCATTCCAATATCTTGGCGTGGTCGTGTTTTGCTTCCATGTCACTTGTTCTTTTCTCCTTCCTAAAGACAGTAAATAAAACTTCAGAAATAACGACGAAACTTCATAATCTTATCTTATTGATTAACACTTAGAGACGATGGAAAAAAATATGATCATTTAAGATCAAATAAATTGAGTCTTATAGATACGAATAAGTTTTGATAATCGTTTAATGAAATCATACAGAAAAGCAATGTTTTTGGAACGAAGTTCAGCTTTACTTCACACAGATCACCGGCTCAAACTATCTTCTATTAACATGCTTTTTTCCTATTTAAATGGGATAAACACGGTTGCCTTCTTTTGAAGGACTTCGCCCTGGCTTTGGGTTACACACCCCAGGATTATGTATGTAATCGACGGATAGGTTTGCTTAAAGCAAATAGGTGTTACAAACTAATACAAACACAAACAAAGCCACTCCAGCACCTAAAAACATAACAGACACCTCTCACGTCTCGAACTGTCGACCTAACCGCACCAGGACTCTTCGCTGCTGGGAGGAAGGACGTTGGTGACTATGATGAGATCCAAAAGGATAATGAAAAATAGGCAGACATAAAAGATTCAAGGATGGTCATTTTCCTTGGTCACTTTCAGTCACACGTTCTAATGACGTGGAGTTGCAGGTAGGCCAGGTTCTTCCAAGATGGAATAAGATAAGGAGATTTACCGGGCATTGTGTCGGGAGCTCAGCTGTGCTCTGTGTTTGGTACAACGTCACCAGGAGATTCCTGAGTTTTTATTTGACATCTTCAATACGATCGCTCTGTGAACCTTGTTATTTATTTTTTTTTATACCTAACATTGCATTTATGAAAGTAGGCTAATATTAATGTCTTTGTGACTATATTTAAAAAATACAAATACATATTATGATAGGGAATAATTTTATAATAGCAATGGAAATAAAAATTCACGTGTTACATAAGCTTTATTCCAAACATTTCATTGAAAATCTTATTACAATTAGCTCTCTCTCTCTCTCTCTCTCTCTCTCTCTCTCTCTCTCTCTCTCTCTCTCTCTCTCTCTCTCTCTCTCTCTCTCTTTTCAATCAAATGAATTTTCAATATTACTGAACAGTTTTTTCTATCTTTTTTCACACCTTTGCTATGAATTTTCTCCTCTTTAAACTTTAATATTTTCATTCTAAAATGAAGCCTGCATCTAATAATAATAATAAAAAAAGCTCATTACCTCCACCTGAATATCAATGTTAGCGGCCTTGAATATATCAATGAGATTTGAAACGGCTGTGACTCCTGATTTTAAAGTATCACCATGGAAAATTTTGAATAAATCTTCGTTTTTTTTTTTTTAGAATCTCTAAAATATAATACCTATCACATATGCCTATATACAGCCGTTCTATTTGTATATGATATCCAGTCCTCGCCTGTTTCATCTAGAGTACACTAGATGAGCCTAATGATGTATACTTATTTCTAAACTTAAAAGCTACGAACCCTCCCAAATAAGTTAGACTCATTTTCTATCAGTGCTTCTGGTTCTATCTCTATTAATTATTCTACTTGGTATTCATCAGTCTAAGTCTTTGTTAACAGGTAGAAGGTGCTTCATGAGACACACAGAGATACATAACTCGAAATCTAGATCATTCGAGCTTCTACATGGACCCATTTAAGCACTCTGTAGTGACATAAGCTGTAGCTCCCTCATTATTACAAACATTAAGACCCTGACTGGTTAAATTATTGTATCTACCAAATATGAATAACCGTAGTCTATATCTAAATTTTAAACGGAACGGATGACCATGACAATGACCAATTTGTCGTATGAAAGAAAAAAGATGTTCTACTGTCTTGACATAGCCGTCTTGTACAAGAACTCTAATCCTTGCAGTTCATGCACCATGGCATACGATAATCCTTTCACTGATTTAAATGAAATAATAACGTCCTTCTGAACTGGAAACCTTTTGCCTTTCACTTTAGCAACATTACTAATAAAATAAATCGTTTGGCAAGTATTTCAACTTTACGTGGACTGTTCGAGAAAGCATCTCTACCTTGCTTTACCATATATTTCATGCGTGAGCTCATCAAGTCAAACCGACTATCAATCAAAGATATAAGGTTAGCTGCTTCATTATAAAACTGACTTTTCAATAAGCCTTTCCCACTACAAAATTATCCAGAAATACACAATTAGCCACTGAGGAAGAGAGTAACTGAACTACTGTTTTCACACATTGCCGTTTATAACCTCTCACAGTTAAGTGACTTATTAATTTCGTATAGTAATTTGAGATCATTTACTGATAAAGATAAGATTTATGATGTAGGTTTTGGTGTAATAATTTTATCTCCAATCTGAAAACCACCGTCTATTGAATTATTTCTAACTAATTTGATTAGATGGGGTAGATCTGCCCAGACGAAAACTTTCGAAAAAAATCGAAGCAACAAGGCATTTTTGATATAATTTAAAGCTCAAATAATAGTACTTATACGCACGAAAACATTTGTTTAACTCTCTCTCTCTCTCTCTCTCTCTCTCTCTCTCTCTCTCTCTCTCTCTCTCTCTCTCTCTCTCTCTCTCTCTCTCTCTCTCTCTCTCACTAGACATTCTTCCAATCGTAGCTAAAAATTACTTGGATGAGAAATATAATTGATATAATCATATATTCTCATATTTATTCAAGTGAGCCTATTCATATACAGTTCTCTTAGTTGACCAAAATGCTACATGCTACATATGCCAAGTAAACCAAACTAAACTGACGAGATATTAATGATAGACTTACCTGAATCAACAGTAACTACATTATTATAAAGATTTTGTATCGGTGTAGCATCTTCTTTTAGATTTCGGACAGTCTTAGTCAAGGGCAGTAATTGAGCAATTCGTGCCTAAGGGTTTTAGCAAAATGTGACGAACAAATCCGTGCAGTTCTGGCATTAATACCCTTATTTCTTTTGCATATATTCACCCCCTTATATGGTTCTGCATCTTTTGGGAAACAGTAAAATCTATCTTTTTTCCACCACCAACAGCTATATTGGCATTATAAGAATTGGAACACCCACATATGTCACATATAATCATGGTGAATCTGTCCTCGCAAATGAAAACATAAACGTCTGTAAAAAAAAAAAAAAACGCAGCTTATTTCTCGCTCATGTGTCATCTGGCTGAACTCTCCAGGTGACGTCATGCGCGTGAGTGTTGAAAACGTGACCTCTTATCTTATTCCTTCCTGGGTTCATTGGTTCGGTTGGTGAGGTCAACAACAAGCCTTGTTAAAAACTCCCTTCATTCTTTTTTGGGCGAATGAGGAGTTCGAAAATCATAATGAAAATGGCCAGAATATACCCAATACCCAGTATGTAGAAAATACCCTGGACGTGACTCAAGTCTAATGGTGTAACGCTCGAGGACTCAATGTCTGTTTGTCCCTTCTCTTTCTTATTCTTTCGGTTGACGTATTGGACAACTTCATCTTTCCATTTGTTTAACAAACCCGATTCGAAAATGTTCATGAGTGTTTTCGATAGGTTGTCAGTGAGCGGAGAATTCCTCGGCAAAGTCAGGGCAACGTTATAGTTCATGAAGCACTCCTCGACGATTCGAATCGTTGCTCGTCCACCGGAACTGTATCTCGTGTCCCTGTTCAGTTCGAGAAATTGCTTGTTCTGGATGAAGGCGAACTCTCCAGCTTTGACCCTGTCGAGAATGGTGCGATAGTCAGCATCCAGTTCCATTTTCGGAACGAGATCCAGAACAGCTTTGTCTGTCGACATCTGGAAGAGGCTTTTCCAAATGGAATTTCCGCTGATTCTTAAACCACTTTCTCCCAACTGCTTCAGTGTCTTAATTGGAGGTTGCATCTGCGCCACTGATAAAAATGCTACCAGGTTCGCTGAGTATGCAATAGAAATAATCATAGAAGATATCCAGAAGAAGCCGATGTAGAGCCGGGAAGGCATGTGCATTGGCTCTGTGGCTACAGTTCTCGCAGTGATAGAGCCCAAAATATAAAGATAATTAAAAGAGAAGCTTTTGAATTCTATTGACTCATTCAGGACGCCAAAACTTGAAAAGGGGTAAAGCAGCAAACCTCCAACAAATATAGAAAGGGCAATAGAGATCCACATAATAGAAGTAAAAGGTAAGGTTGGGGACTGCCAGTTGGGCAAGGGCTTCGGGGATGGGGCCACGAAACACGCAGGCATGTAATTGTACGGGTAGGAGTAATCAATCACACCCCATCTGGGCCCATCGATGAATACATTGCACACAGCAATATCAGAAGCCTCGCTGAATACTTGCCCCATAAGCCCATCCCATGAACCATCTGGGTATTTGCTGCCCCACTTCTCGTCGTCACTGACCTCGTAGAAATCGACTGTGAAGTTTTTTGCCTTCGACAGCCCGTCGATGACCTGCATGTCCACACCAATTCTCCCAATAAAGTTACCGTTGTCATCTTTAGCATAGACGATAAAGGGTTCCAACTCAAATGTGGCAACGCGAACTTTGGCCCCATGGAAATTGTCGAACTTTCTCGGGAAGACATTGCCGTGGTGGAGTTTCCCGTGGGACCAAGTGTCCACAACCTCGAATCCAATCTCTTCAGTGTAGAGGACGTGTGTCCATATCTTCACCTCTTCTTGACTTGGTTGCAAAACGGCCACTTTTTGCGTCTTCCTAAAGTTGAAGAGTTCCATCAGTTCCTTCGGCTTCGGTCCCGTAGGATCCAGGAGAAGGACGACGTAGTAAGCCTTGTAGTTCCACAAAGATGGCGGCAAGAAATCGGTATCATAAGGGACGCTTCTGAAGTGGTCTGTGGAGGCGTGTTCGACCAAGGCTCTGCCTTCAGTGATCAAGAAGAAGTACCCGTCACAGATAGATTGAGCCCAAGTGTTTGATTTTAGAAGAATGTCTTTCTCTAAAACGTTCATCTGTTGAAGATAGAAGATAATCTACTTAATCAGTTATACGTGTATTAGTGAGGATGATGTTTTTATTAGAATTGAGATTCTGTCATTCATAGTTCTGTGTTGTAACATTAGTTCCATACACAAACACACACACACACACACACACACACACACATATATATATATATATATATATGTATATTTTCAAATAAGCCATGTATATTTTTAATACGTTAATGTCTGGATTTTCTTAACGACCTCGGGATCAGAGCCCCAGGCGGAATCACACAAAGACAAGAGCTTGTGGCCGGCCGGGAATCGAACCCTGGTCGGCAAGCTTGTATAGACAGTGACTAAACCACTTGGCCACGAAGAAAGCCGTGGCCAAGTGGTTTAGTCACTGTCTATAAAAGCTTGCCGACCAGGGTTCGATTCCCGGCCGGCCACAAGCTCTTGTCTTTGTGTGATTCCGCCTGGGGCATCATCCCGAGGTCGTTAAGAGAATCCTGACATTAATGTATCAAAAATATATATGGCTTATTTGAATATGAAAAACACGTCTCAATGTGCAAAATTTATCATATATATATATATATATATATATATATATATATATATATATATACATATATATATATATATATATATATATATATATATATATATATATATATACACACATATATATATATATATATATATATATATATAGTGTGTGTGTGTGTGTGTGTGTGTGTGTGTGTTTTTGTGTGTGTGTGTCAGAAATAATCTTAAATTCATGAACGCCTTCTTTTATAAAAGGGAACATAGAAAATGACATGGAGAAGCCCAAATGGAGAAACGAAAAATTAAATAGATTTTGTTCTTAGTGAAAAAGTCCATTTAGCTAAAGATGTAAGTGTTAGATAAGTTAAAATCAAGCAATCATAGAATGGTGAGAAATAAAATTTGTTTAGATCTAAGGAAAGAGAGAGAAAAATAAATTTCAAAAAAGAAAATAAACATTCCTATGATAATAAAAAAAAATCTGATGAGTTCAGTTTAGCAATACAAAATAAGTATTCCGAGCTACATGATGAAATGGAAGCAAGTAAAGATGAAATGAAAACTAATTTGATTTTTTTTTTATTGGAATCTGAACAAGAGATAGATGGAATAGTTCATAAACAAGATCAAGGAAGACTATCATAAAAGACCTAAATCCTAATAAAGAAAAGATTGGAAATGAAGGTAAAATCAAACAGAAATGAAGTGGAATTAGTAAAACTACCCAAAACTATAAATAAACTAAAGGCCCCAGATATTTGTAAACACAATCAGACCAAAATTAAGGAAACACTAAAGAAAGAAAGAAATGTCAAATTGGTGTAAAGAAGACTTGGAACAGGGTGCCAACAGATGTTTGCTTTAAAGGATGAAAAAGGAAATATTATCAACAAAGGAGACGGAGTGATAAGAATTGCATAGGATTTTTCTATACAATAGTGATTTAAGAAATAACTTCACCAAAAGAAACAACGAAACAACTAAGACGGTACCAAACGTAACAGTAGTATAAGTAAAGAAAGCATTAAGAGGTCAAGTTGCAGAAGATGACCTAACAATTGATTTTATAATAGAGGGATAAGATTTCATAGCAGTAAAAATTGGCTGAACTCTACACCTAATGCAAGAATGCTCTATACCTACAGCTTGGAAAAACTTTACCATTATACTAATTCACAAAAAGGGAGACACAAAAGAACTGGAAAAATACCGCCTAATAAGATTATTCTCCGTAATATATAAAACACTTACAAAGATCATAGGCCGAATAGAAAGACAGCTAGACTTTAATCAATCAAGAGAGAAATGCAGGCTTTAGAAGTGGCTATTCAAGAACTAGCCATATCCATGTAATTAACCAGCTAATGGAAAAATCAACAGAGTATAACAAACCACTATGCATGGCATTTATAGACTATGAGAAACCTTTTGTTTCTGTCAAAACATCAGCAGTAATGAAAGCCCTTCATAAACAAGGAATAGAAGAATCTTATGCTAAAACACTTGAAGATATCTATACAGGAAGTACAGCAATCCTAAAACTACATAAAGATAGTGAGAAAATTCAGATTGAGAAAGGAGTTAGATAGGGAGATCTCATCTCTCCTAAATTATTTACAGTATGCCAAGAAATTTTTAAGAATTTAGATTGGGCATGAATGTTAAGAGAGTTCTATATGAGAAAGTGATTGTACCAACTGTGATGTATGGATCGGAGTTGTGGGGAGTGAAAGTGATGGAGAGACAGAAATTGAATGTGTTTGAGATGAAGTGTCTAAGGAGTATGGCTGGTGTATCTCGAGTAGATAGGGTTAGGAACGAAGTGGTGAGTGTGAGAACGGGTGTAAGAAATGAGTTAGCAGCTAGAGTGGATATGAATGTGTTGAGGTGGTTTGGCCATGTTGAGAGAATGGAAAATGGCTGTCTGCTAAAGAAGGTGATGAATGCAAGAGTTGATGGGAGAAGTACAAGAGGAAGGCCAAGGTTTGGGTGGATGGATGGAGTGAAGGAAGCTCTGGGTGATAGGAGGATAGATGTGAGAGAGGCAAGAGAGTGTGCTAGAAATAGGAATGAATGGCGAGCGATTGTGACGCAGTTCCGGTAGGCCCTGCTGCTTCCTCCGAAACCTTAGATGACCGCGGAGGTAGTAGCAGTAGGGGATTCAGCATTATGAAGCTTCATCTGTGGTGGATAACGGGGGAGGGTGGGCTGTGGCACCCTAGCAGTACCAGCTGAACTCGACTGAGTGCCTTGTTAGGCTGGGAGAAACGTAGAGAGCAGAGGTCCCCTTTTTTGTTTTTGTTTCATTTGTTGATGTCGGCTATCCCCCTTGGTATATGTATGTATGTATGTACCTCTACAAATTGGGATTTGCAAATGCCATAGTTGTGTTTAGTGAATCATGGGAGAAATTATAAAAGATAATAGAAAAATTGAGTACAGAAAGCAGAAATGTAGGACTGAAAATGAATAGAAGTAAAACTATGATAATGTTCAATGAAAATACAGAGAGACGACAAATAAGAGTTATGGATGAGCTTCTAAAGATTATTAATGAATATACGCACTTAGGACAGACAGTAAGAGTTTCCCCAGGACACGAGACCGAAATTAGTTACAACTCAAAGAATTATGGAAAGAAAAATTATAGGAACAGAACTACAAGACGGAAAAAGAGCAGCATAGATACGAGAGCTAAGAAAAGTAGAGGATATCCTAACAAAATGTAAGAAAAAGAAATGGTGATGGGCAGGACATATAATTAGAATGGTAGACAATATATGGACATTAAGAATAACAGAATGGGTCCCTAGAAATTGTAAAAGAATCAGGGTAATGAAGAGAAGACAATGGACTGACGAGTTAAGGAAGTTTGCGGACGTTGACTGGCACAGAAAGACCATAAACAGACGTAAGTGGATGGGCATGTCTTAGGTATTTATATATATATACATACATATATATATATATATATATATATGTGTGTGTGTGTGTGTGTGTGTGTGTGTGTGTGTGTGTGTGTGTGTGTGTAAAATAAAAGATGGTACAGGAGTAATTTTGGGACTAGAATACATAAACTCTACATTTAGAACTAAGCTGTAAATCAAATTTGTGGTGTAAATTGCTTGTAAATAATCAAGTCACCTATTGATTTTGCAATCCTAAATAAAATCTTATAAAGACTCTAGTATGCATAAAAGCTTTCTAAATTACGTTATTGATCAATATTTCAAATAATAAATATACCAGATAATAATTTGTATTTTATTCGTTTAGAATCTTCAATTTAGATATATTATTTTTATAAAATTCTAAATAAAATCATTAATTTCAAATCCCTGTATATCCAAACAGGAAATAATTGTTGTAAATTCGATCTTTAGGCGGAATGCTGTGATCGTGAGTTACTTTAAGTTATTTTCTGACTTAGTTTGTGCAATCAAACAAATATCTTCAAGATGATTATTTCTTTTTACCTATGGTATTATTTTTTTTTTCAGGTCCAAACGCTTATGAATTCGAGGCGGAAAGAGAAGTCTAACGTTGATATTTTCTTAGTTCTTCAGAGCATAAACCCCAAGAGAAAGGTTAGATTTTACATTCTTATCTTCCTTTGGATTTTAAGGTTTTCAGGGCAAAGTTTAATCGTAATATCATAAAAATAGCAAGCTAAATGATCGTAGTAGGCCTTTTAAGAACAAAATACATTGATTGTGACAAGTTCAGTGTTTAGACATAATATTTTTTCATTCAAAATTCGTTCAAGTTTCCGATTGCTATATTCACTCTAATTCCTTATGGATTTTACCTTGTTCTTTTTTTATCATATTTTCAAATGAACCCAGATATTCCATCAAATAATACTGAAAACTTCCGAATGGTATCATCACCTCAAAATATCTGGTAAGTTTTGTCTCTTAATTTGCTTAATTTTCACTGAAAACAATGTCAAGGTCTCTTACCACTAATTAATGATATCTCTTGCCTATCAACCTAATGCAATCAGTAATTGGAAGAAATTTCTTGGACACTCTCCACCAAATATAAACACTTCATAATTTTCTATTAACTAGATTATTGAGCATGCAATTTGAAACTAACATGATCCTCCACCCAAAATATCTCTTAACAAACTCAGGCTATTTACTTGTTTATTAAAATTTTAAGCGAAATTCCTTTGAGTCCCTATCATGAGCAAAATATTTAACAAAATAATTCCTGAATCTTCCTAATAACTACTGACTAATTAACAAATTTCAAGGAATAATTACCTTGACTCCCCATCTGGCAAGAGTGAGGCGCAACTGAAGGGCCAGGTCAGAAGTGGAGGCCTCGTAGAATATGGTCAGCGAACAGGACCCAAAGTAATTTTCGGCTATGTCGTGCAGGAGACCTCCCCGGGAGACCAAGAGCTAGAAGGAGGAAGAATATTATTATTATTATTATTATTATTATTATTATTATTATTATTATTATTATTATTATTATTATTATTATTATTATTATTACTCCAACCTATTGTTGGAATAACTTTGCATACTTCAGAAGTATGCAAAGGTATTCAATCAATAGGTTGGAGTCACAATAGAGAGGCCACAGGGTTGGGAAAACTGGGTCCGTATTATGAATAGACCCAGCTGAAACTAAAGTGAAAGTAAAGGTAAAGGGAATGGGGGTTAAAGCCGAGGGAAAAGATTAACAATAAATAGTTCTCTCCAGGATATAGAGAAGAACTTTTCTGGATCCTGAAGTCCTCCTACCTGGTTAAAGTTATTTTCAGCGCCTTTAATTTCCCCTTCCAGAGACAGGACTCTGTTAATCTTTATTGAGTTTTGAAACAGGATCTTGAAACTCTCCTCTGTCGTCATGACCTTGCCAGTAGAGCGTCTGGTTTCAACCCGAACAATCCATCTAAGAAATATAGATAACAAAATCACCCATCGATATCGTTTCAACAACATCTTCGACGATAGAAAGAGAAGATTGATAAACAGGGGATCGAGGAAAGAGAGATCTAAGTTTTCCTTCAACTGATCTGTATTGTCAATTCTATTCTGTAAGTTTGTAAGAGAATTGAAGACTTGAAAACTTCTACAGTAGAACAAAATGTCCCCCGACCAGTAGATTGTAGGAGTTATTCTACTGATTTTCAGAAGCACTTTACAAGGCGAGTGCAGGTATGCTTCTGAGGACTCTAGATTGATACATGCTTCACAGTACTCTCTCTCTCTCTCTCTCTCTCTCTCTCTCTCTCTCTCTCTCTCTCTCTCTCTCTCAAGAATTACTGCAAATTACCAAACTGACAATTTCCATGCCAATAATTCAATATAGCAAATAGCATGCCATCCTAATTGAATTATATATAAGGAATATTTGCTATAATAGCGAATCTAAAACAGAACACTATCCCGTTACCAATGGCTATTCTTTTCCTATTTAGATTATGAAACTGACCTCTATCAACCATATGACGTCACAACACTCGTGACACTTAAGCCACGCCCACTGACAATCATCACTGTTTTAATAATGAGACGACGGGTCAATTATCTGATGTTTAAAGGAATATAGATATTGGAATGTGGAGATAAGTGGACTATGTTGCTTTATAGACCTCTGTAATAGCTTCAGGTAGGAGCAAGTTTGTTAACCAGTTTAGGTGGTGGAACAGACACCCTTTATTGGTTTATTTGTTTTATCAAATAGATTGCAATTGTCGGTGAAAATTGGCATATTGGAAACAGGGGAAAGGAAAAAGGGATAAAGACTGAAAGGTAAAAAAGGGTAAAGGAAGATGAGGAAGAAAAAACAAGTTGAAGAAAGAAGTGGAATGTGAAAAAAATATAAGAGAAAAACGGTAGAAGGAAGATGAGGAAAAAATGAGGGAAGAAAATTAACGTCCTTTTATTTAGAAGCCAGTTTTAACTAGTTTCATGATAGACAAAACTTTGTCAGAGTTCATAATAAAAACCAAGACTGTGTAGCACTTTATCAAATGTGGAGACTTAAAACCATATAAGATATAAATGACTAAGAACTGTAAATCATTTGCGCGTGACATAACAGTTTTGCAAATCTTAATAAGGTATTTAAGGTCCCTTAATCAATATTAGGTGAAGCTATTGAATGGATGTGGTCAGCCCACTCTTGTGTGGAACACGGGCTCTTGTGATGGAAGCTCTTATAAAGTGATATTGGAGATCTAAAAGGGTGTTTAAAGATTTAAAAGTCACCCATAAATGGCAAAAGCAAGGGACAGTGACATTGCCCTAGCAAGCAGGACAATACCCTAGAGACTGACCCCATATACATATGACCAGTGCCTTGAGGCACATTTCCATTAAAGATAGGAACAGGGAGGGCCATGTAATGGCTGTTGATGACTAGGCAGGCAGACCAATAGACTCCACCAAACACCGCCCCCCCCCCCCCCCCCACCCCCGCCCCCGCCCCCATCCCTAGCTCACAAGGATGGCGAGGTTACAGAAACTACAAGAAACTATCGAGCTTGAGCGGGACTAACCCCAGTTCGGCAGATTGCCAGGTACAAGGGATGATAGCATGATGGATCAGCATGGGAACACAGAAGACGGAAGATGAGCGCTGCCAGAACATTCCAGCAATGACTGGACGAGGAGGAGCCGGGAACTAAAGTCTACGGGATCCAGTCTCCACACTTCATTACATGCTAAACCCGACACACCTAGGGCTCTTGCGTTGCCAGCCAGTAAGTGAAAAGTATTTCAACAAAGAAATTTACCAGTGAACGGGAAATGAAATTATGTAGAGGGAAGTTGGTTCCGATCAGATTAAGTTAGAATTAAACAAGAAAAAACAGTGATAAAACACAAAATCACGCTAAATTTAAACAGCACAAAAATTTTCTTAAGATAAACTGGGCAAAAGATACGTTAAAGTTAAAGAGCACAAATTTACGTGAAATTTTAAGCACAAAAATATGGTAAGGACATCTGAGGTTACATTAAAATAAGATATTAGGAATTTGAGAACCGGGATCGACATAGTTGCCAAAAAAAAAAAAAAAAAATGACTGGCGTGAAAGGGAGAGAGTCCGTCAGTAGGAGAGAAAGAGACATAGCAGATAGTCCTAGGAAGTAGGAGACAGAGACAGATGAATAAGGGCATAAAATATTCCAAGCGAAGCTTAAGCTTAAGGTAGAGGCTGAGCAGAAGGGAACTGATATACAAAAAGTCGGAAGAATTTCGTATTAGAAAAATTGGGCGAAAATATTGCAAAGAAAAAAACTTAAGGTCAAGAAATTGCGCCAGAATCAAGTTAGCTT
>NC_090734.1:115825792-115828292 GCF_036898095.1 Palaemon carinicauda | reverse complement strand
CTTAAGAGAAATAGTATTATTGATATTGTGACTTTATTATGCATTTATTGAAAAAAAGTATGTTATAAGTAATCATACACTTCAAATTTTAATAGAATCCAAGTTTTTCTATTTCCTGTCAAAAGATGGCAGCACACGTTCCTTGTTTAAAAAATGTGAATAATTCTATCCAATTGGAAAAGGATGATAGACTGACATTAATGTAGAATTATGTGTAGCCGGTATAAATTATATTTAGCTCCAGTTAAGTAGGCTATTTTAGGCTATTTTCAATCCAAAATGACGTCATGGAAGGTTCAAGAATGCAAGAATTAAAGAGCTCTACATATTGTTTATTTTCATAGTCAATAGATGGCCTTAGCAGTAGAGCACCAAATTGCTATTTAACCCCATCATCCACTCATTATGATTTTTATTACATAATTTTTGTTGCTATTTGGGCACAACCTTACTATAAAATAGATGCACGTGAGTTTGATGTTCCTTGTTGTCTGGTCACAACTTAATTCTTAAGAAATTACAAATTTATCAATAAATGTCACTGAAATATTTCCTCAACAAACAATCGTTAGTTCAATTACATTGGGGGGTCGGAGGGTCACTAGACGGTGCCACATAAACTGAAATCGTTGGAACAATCAAGTAATTACGCAGTTACTTCATCTAATTTTCCATTGCCTTTTTACGAAATCGTAAGATAATCAATATACTTCATGGTATGACATGTATTATTGGTAAAAACTACATAGAATAACAATATTGCTACAAACCGAAAGACAATTACGCAGACTCCTCCTAGCCCCTTTCGATACATCGTAACGAGTTTTACTCTACAGCCAATAGATGGCATCAGAGGCCCCTTATCCCAACTAATATAGTCAATTATTTGAAGGCCACGTGTGTCAAAAAAGTGTGGTAGGACGGTAGAGGCTAAAGAGTCGGTAGTTTGTAAATTGTCCAACGATCGTTTTCTTATTAGAAATAAACATTTTTATAAAAAAAAAAATGTTGTGATTTTTTCATATGCTATCGGAGGCAACCTGAGTTTACTTAAAAAAGTAGTTAGTATTTCCTTTCTTTATCAGAACACAAGGATGGTAATCAATGTCCCTGTACAAGTGACCAAGGTAACAATCATCATCATAGTTAAGGTTGGTGGGACGAGTTTGGGACAGCGCTGCCAAATGAATTTCTTTGAATGGAAACATCACTACTCATTACAGATTCAAATCATTTAAGGAGTAACGGTTATATACTAGAAGGTGCATAACTATAGCATGATTTGATGATCTTTTAATCAGCGTAATCAACATAAACAAATCAAATAATGAAAAAGAGAACGGTCACATTTTTGTGTCTTCGCCAACGCCTGGGTGTGTTGCGTCATCCACCCGCGAATTTGTGTTTGCTAATAAGAGAGTTCCAGTGTTTAAATCAGTTATAAAATAAACCTTATCACCATTTCCTTAGAAAATGTATGCATGTTAGTAAATCTGTTTCCTGGTTCAATATAAGTCAAAAGAATCCATCAAGTATATATATATATATATATATATATATATATATATATATATATATATATATATATATATATATATTAAATTAATTTTTTCCCTTACCAGTAACGGCTCCCCAAGTCAATGATAGGCCAATTGTGAATGTGAAAACCTGATTCAGAAAGATCGTTTAGAGAGAGAGAGAGAGAGAGAGAGAGAGAGAGAGAGAGAGAGAGAGAGAGAGAGAGAGAGAGAGAGTACCTATAAGATAGTGATGCTGATGATCTCAGCAAACGAATCAGATGAGACGGATGATACCTATTACAAGAAGAGCCAATGTTCATTTATATAGGTGAAGTGTGGATGTTACATTAAGCTATTAAAGATATGTATTAATTATTTATCAACATTTATTTTTATTAGTACGATTATTGATCGTGATGTTTTAAAGGAATTTGGTGCTAGGCATCGAGTTGAAGATGATACTTTGCAGAGACGGAAACGTATGTATACATGATTATATCTCCGGAATTAATGAGAATATAAATAAAGTTCAGCTCAATACAAAAGTTTGTTTTAAAGAAAGGATATCCTCTGTAATGATATCTAAGTCAGTATAAATCATTGCCAATACATCAAAAGAAATGTTTCCTTTTTTTTTATTCAATAGAAAAGTTAACAAATATGATAGGTTGTAGGATGTCAGGAAAGGTTAATCGAGAATTTTATCAAAGTGTTAAAAAGGTTTTTCAAATAAGTTACAAATACCCTTATATTGATGGAAATGTGAATAAATGTTAAGCTGGTCTTAACAACCAAATGTTTATCTATATTTCTATCGGTCATAGATTTGAGTCCTTAACCTGGCCGAAATATTCATCATTAAAGGCAGAGTGAATTCGATATTAAGAGATATGTGTAATCTATTTGAAAAATGTATGTGTGTATATATAGTATAGAATATGTATCACTAACACTCGTGATTTCAATCAATGTAAATATTA
>NC_090734.1:115810792-115818292 GCF_036898095.1 Palaemon carinicauda | reverse complement strand
ATAATAATAATAAAAATAATAATAATAATAAAAATAATAATAATAATAATAATCTGGGAAATCCTAGTTTCCACAGAATAGTTATTTTCTTTCTTCGCGATTTTTTTTAACATATTTGCTCCTGATATTAAGCAGCGCATTGAAACCATTTGTTAACATTTCCATATTAAGAAAAAAAGATATAACTTTTTATTCTTATCAAAGGGTCTTTATTAGAATTTTGTTCGTATGTTATAAATATGATTAGTCAAATGAATGCGATCTTTTTTTTCTTTTTTTTCCTTGTGGAAATTTTTATTCTGAAGAAGATTTTGCGCTAAGTTAATTATGATTTTTTATTGGTAATAATAATAATAATAATAATAATAATAATAATAATAATAATAATAATAATAATAATAATAATAATAATAATAATAATAATAATAATTTTAATCTGAGGTACTAAAAATCCACAGTTATATAGCACTTTTAACAAAGTTTCTCTTCAGCTGAAGAATAAAGAAAGTTTCAAAAAGATTTACAGGTACACTAGAAAACATGACAATTACAAGATATAAGTAATTAAACTAAAGTAGTAGTTGAAGCTAAAACATAAGATTAATATAACTGGATTTTAATACCTAAGATTGTTACACCCGGCATAGTGTTTTATTCAAAATGATAATAATAATAATAATAATAATAATAATAATAATAATAATAATAATAATAATGTCGGAAGTAGACTCTCTTTTAATTAAACAAGTTTTATTGAAAGCAATTCCTGCCTCAGTGTCGTTAATTTTGTAATAAAAAAGTTCATTACAAAATTAACGCCACTAAGGCAGCAATTGCTTTCAATAAAAATAATAATTTCTTTTCCTCTTCCAGGCCCTTGTCTCCACGGGAGGTCTTCTGCACAAATTAGCCGAAAATTACTTTGGGTCCTGTTCGCTGACCCTATTCTACGAGGCCTCCACCTCTGACCTGGCCCTTCGGCTGCGCCTCACTCTTGCCAGATGGGGAGTCAAGGTAATTGCTTTATAGAACTTCTAAGAAAGAAATTGATCAGAATTGGTGTTATTAATTGAATTTGGATGAGTAATTTTGTAAGTGTAAAGTATTCCATTGTCAAATATAAATTATTCGGTTTATTGTAGATAAATTACTATACTTATTTTTTTTAATGAGGCGCATTTGCACCGACTCGCAGCGGTGCCCTCTTAGCTCGGAAAAGTTGCCTGCTATCTGATTGGTTAGAATAATCTTGTCCAACCAATCAGCGAGCAGGAAACTTTTCTGAGCTAAAAGGGCACCCTTGGGAGTCGGTGCAAATCTGCCTCACTAAAAAGAATTGACTATAGTATATGAACATAATCTCTTTCAGAAAATAATTATTGAATGAATTTCTTGAAAAATATAGATGACATATACTTGCTGTATATAATTCTTTAGAGGGAGGACAAAGTATTAGCCATGTAAGTAGGTAACCAGGTAAACAAATAAACAAGTTAAGAATATAAAACCAACTACAGTGGATGCTGTAGTCAATTGCTGTAGATCACGGCTCATTATCACTAGGCCCAGGGATCGCTCCCGGCTAACCACCTAATTGCCTACTTATAGCTTGGTACGATCCAAAGCTAGCATACAGAAAAGAGTGTCGGGCTTGCATTCTTATCTCTGAGAACTTTTAGGGAAATGGTTAAATAAATAAATAGTTTAGTATTGATTCATATAGATACTCTTGATTTGGTATAAAGTTAATTTTTTTGGAAAGTATATAAATATGTCAATTAAGATAAAATAATTTTCAATTATTTTACTAAGAAAAGCTCCCGATGACCAGAAAGGTATCAATTTTTCAAAAAGTGAAATTAAATTAAATAAACTAGAAATTATTTATAAAAGCAAAAGACTTCAAATTAATTAATTATTATTATTATTATTATTATTATTATTATTATTATTATTATCATTATTATTATTATTGTTATTACTATTGTCATAACGACGTTGAGTATCATCGCGGATCGTATTAAGGCCTCCGTGAGCGATATTTTATCGCATTGTAATTGTCCAGATTTGTAAAACGGGAAGATAAATGTACGGATAGACTCACATTGATGAAATAGATAAAGTAAACAAACATATAATTACATTCAAGTATACTTTTTGTGTTTTTATGTTATTTTCATGCAAAATAATATGATCTAGTCAGCTACTAAACATTGTCGCCAATCTGTCATCAAATAGTTTGTTAGGGAGATAGTGGAACGCGAATTCTATATATATATATATATATATATATATATATATATATATATATATATATATATATATATATATATATATATTACTTATTGAACAATTCCAACTAAAAATGGGCGTTAGATGTCTTAAATATTCTTGTTTTTTATACTTGCCGTTAATGCTAATCGTTGTTATTTTTTCCGATAAAACTTTGTTAAAAAGTTTTATGTTTGTGTTAAAAAAAAATAGAAAATTTGTTTGTGTATTCCCTATCCTATTAGTGAAAATAAACAAAAATCCTTAGATTAAATGTATGAAAGAATAGTTGAACCAACTTTCCTGTAAGGAAGTAAAGTGTGGCTGCTAAGATGTGCATGAGAAAAATTATGTCGACGTTATAGACACTAATTGTTTACGCATATGCATGATTAGAGTAATGGAAGAATAAGAGATGTTTAGATACTCTGTGGGAGTTGTGAAAGTGTGAATAAGAGTTGTTTGAAGTAATCCAGTCATGTAGAGAGAATGGGGGAAGGTAAGGTGGTGAAAATATTGTACAATTCAGTTTGTTGGGAGGGAGAAGGACAGGGATACCAAGATGGATAGATGGAGTAAAATAGGTGTTAGAAAGGAAGATCTTCAACACCCAGAAATCGATAGAGTTATTCCAAGATGATTGTGTGTTGCTAAGTCCTTAAATAAGGACCTTGGTGTATAGAGGACCGGCCGAGTTGCTGATGGGTGGCCTTTGCAAACGTACCCTATGAGGCAATTAGCATCATGGGAATTCTCTGAACGAGGATTTATCCAAGTTCCGGTAATTTAAGCGTTACTTTGCTAATGACTAGTTTTCTGGGGTGGCACCAACTGATGGATAAAACTTCTTATGTCTGAACACAAGCCCCTATCTTGCCCAGACACGAATTAAAAGAAATAAAAAGCGTTGAGTCACAAAGAAAAGTCAGTTCTAAGTACGAGTTTCGTCTCATGTTTAAAACAGTTATTTACCCTAATCTTCTTTATATTTGAAATGTTTTCCCCTTGCACTTATCGATATCGCTTAATTCTAAATTGTAACTTTTGTATGTAGGCTTACATATTTTCTTTTAATCCATTTATGTTTATCTACATTTAAGTATCCTTCTCTGCTGTTTCTCCTATCTCCTGCTTCATTTCATATTCTAGATTTGGGATATACAACTGGCGATCCTCGAATCTATCGTAAAATAGTAAAAAATCACCCAACAATAAAACACACGCATATTTATATTTATATATATACATATATATATGTATAATATATATATATAAATATATATATATATACAGTATATATATATGTATATATATATATATATATATATATATATATACTATATATATATATATTATATATATATATTATATAAATATATATATGTACAGTATATATATATATACTATATATATATATATATATATATATATATATATATATATATATATATATATTATATATATATAGTATATATATAATATATATATATATATATATATATATATATATATATATATATTATATTCAGCCTGCATATTAATTCTTTTAAATCATAACTTAAAATCAAGTGTTCAAGAAGAAAACCAAAAGCCAAAACAAGTTGTTTTTTATGCAGCGAGATAGGTATAGTCTACTTTCTACAGTAGAAACCTAAGGAAGATATGTAAGAGATAATTGACATAATTAGGCAACTTAAAAAAGATGTATTCTACTTATTGCTCAAAACCGCTCTTCATATAAAAAGTTTTAGAATATCTGTTTGAATCGCATAATAATGAAACGTCGTATTGTTGATTTGTCGGGTGATATATTAGACCAATCAAAGTAGAAAGATACACAAATTTTGTACTGCTTCCTAATCACTGATAAATCTATTGATATTTGTATTTGTTTGTAGTGTAACTGAGGAATTTTATGATGAGGAGGAACTTGTAGGACTCGGTTCATTGAAAGGGCAGGGAAATGGGAGTGACTTACCTATTATTATTATTATTATTATTATTATTATTATTATTATTATTATTATTATTATTATTATTATTACAAGCCATGCTATAACCCTAGTTAGAAAAGCAAGCTGCTATAAGCTAAAAGGTTCCAACAGAGAAAAATAGGAATTTTAGAATAAATCTCAGTACTTGAGTTAGATTTGGACAAGTTAGTAGGTACATCAACTAAATGGACTCATGGAATGATAGGTAGGCAGAATGGATTGGTGAAGTTATTAATTGAATACCTTGAAGAACGATAATATGAATTGAAACACTTTCATTGCATAATATTTTAATAAAACTTGTGTTGAAAACTAAAATTTTATCACGCATTGAAAGTGGTTTCTGTAATCAATTACATCAAGACACATTCAGCTTAACTCCATCGACAATTCAAGCAATTTCTTGATGAAATTGAAGCAGAATAGGGCGTCATGATTTAGTGTCTTTCACTCATTAAAGGTGGCTAAACAAGGAAATATATAGCAAAGATTTATTAATTTTCTCAATGAAGTCGAGATGTTTCTCAATGAAAAAGAAAAAGATAGTACCAGAACTGGAAAATATTGGCTGGCTCTTGGATTTGTCATTTCTTGTGGATTTCGCAATTCGCTTAAATAACTCGAATCACAAACTTCAGGGGAATAACCAACTTATTTCTCAGTTATATGATGGCTTGCTTTAACAAAATCTAAAATTATTTCAGTCACAGATAGTTAAATAAGAGTTGAGACACTTCCAAAACTACAAAGTAATGTGTGAGAAACAGAGTTTACAACAGACATAAAGATCTTGCAATAGAATTAAGAAAATATTTGAAGGCCTCTGACAGCCGATTTGAGGATCTCAAGAAAGAAGTCAATGATTTGATAATGTTCAGCAATACATTTTTGGATCTCCTGATATAGCAGAATTCGAATATATATTTGAGAAACAAAGCTGCTATTTGTGCAATCCTATTTGACTCTACCTACATGTGAACAAACATTTAGTCTACCCAACCAGAACAATAGCAGAATTCGAATATATATTTGAGAAACAAAGCTGCTATTTGTGCAATCCTATTTGACTCTACCTACATGTGAACAAACATTTAGTCTACCCAACCAGAACAACCAAAAAATTCAAAGTAGGCTAAGTGATTAAGATTTGTACTTTGTTTTAAGACTAGTCCCACAAATTTCACCTTAACATGAAAATCTCAGTGAAACTGAGTTTATTTACCCTTAAACATATAATTATATTTGATGTCAAATCTAGTGGCCCACGATTAGTTATATATTTAACAATGTGGCCCAAGTACTCTAATAGGTTGTGTTCCCTTGTTCTAGATCCTCCCGAATGCTAGGTTATGATATGTTAACTCAAAGACATAACAAATTAAGTATATTCTATTTAGTTTACATTCTAATTTAATATAGATTTATTACCTGAGTATCCCAATCTCTTATACCAATCATTTTTTTTTTATTTCTTGTTAGCACAGACTATTGCTCAACAAATCTCACGTATAAGCATTTAATGTTTACTGGTTTGACATCAGATATTTTCCCCTAACATTATCTTTATCTGTTTCCCTAAAGTAAATCATATTAATCCTATATAATAGCAAGATAATAAATCAATAGACATTAGAACTATAGGTTAATACAAATTCTGATCAAATGAAAATAAGTAAAATTTGACTATTCATTATAAGTGAAAGTGAACATACCCCTTACTTTTTCTTTCAACAGATGCAGTTCTTGGGAAAAGATGTTCTAACTCGAGAAAACACTTGGGCTCGATCTATCTGTGATGGCTACTTCTTCTTGATCACTGAAGGCAGAGCCTTGGTCGAACACGCCTCCACAGACCACTTCAGAAGCGTCCCTTATGATACTGATTTCATGCCGCCATCTTTGTGGAACTACAAGGCTTACTACGTCGTCCTTCTCCTGGATCCTACGGGACCGAAGCCGAAGGAACTGATGGAACTCTTCAATTTTAGGAAGACGGAAAAAGTGGCCGTTTTGCAGCCAGGTCAAGAAGAGGTGAAGATATGGACACACGTCCTCTACACTGAAGAGATTGGATTCGAGGTTGTGGACACTTGGTCCCAAGGGAAACTCCACCACGGAAATGTCTTCCCGAGAAAGTTCGACAATTTCCATGGGGCCAAAGTTCGCGTTGCCACATTTGAGTTGGAACCCTTTATCGTCTATGCGAAAGATGACAACGGTAACTTTATCGGGAGAATTGGCGTGGACATGCAGGTCATCGACGGGCTGTCGAAGGCAAAAAACTTCACAGTCGATTTCTACGAGGTCAGCGACGACGAGAAGTGGGGGAACAAGTATCCAGATGGTTCATGGGATGGCCTCATGGGCCAGGTGTTCGGCGAGCTTTCTGACATTGCCGTGTGCAATGTATTCATCGATGGGCCCAGATGGGGTGTGATTGATTACTCCTACCCGTACAATTATATGCCGGCCTGTTTCGTGGCCCCATCCCCAAAGCCCTTGCCCAACTGGCAGTCTCCTACTTTACCATTTGCTTGGAGTACTTGGATTTCTATTGGGCTGGCCATCATGGCAGGAGGTTTGTTGCTTTACCCATTTTCAAGGTTTGGTGAGAAGGAGGAGTCGACAGAATTCAAGAGCCTCTCTTACAATTACCTCTATGTACTCGGTTCTTTAACTGCAAGAACTGTCTACATATCGCCCAAGTATATTCCTTCTCGCCTCTACATCGGCTTCTTCTGGGTATCTTCTCTGATCGTTTCTACTGCGTATTCGGCTAACTTGGTGGCCTTTCTGTCCGTTGTACAGATCCAACCTCCCATTCAAACACTGAAACAGTTGGTCGACAGTGGTTTAAGAATCAGCGGAAATTCCATTTGGAAAAGCCTCTTCCAGATGTCGACGGACAAAGCTGTTCTGGACCTCGTGCCCAAGATGGAACTGGACGCTGACTATCACACCATCCTGGACAGGGTCCAAGCGGGTGAGTTCGCCTTCATCCAGAACAAGCAATTTCTCGAACTGAACAGGGACGCAAGATATAGCTACGGTGGGCGAGCATCGATTCGAATCGTCGAAGAGTGTTTCATGAACTATAACGTGGCCCTGACTTTGCCGAGGAATTCTCCACTCACGGACAACCTGGCTAAAGCTCTCATGAACATTTTCGAATCGGGTTTACTACATAAATGGAAAGAAGAAGTTGTTAATTACGTTCACCGAAGGTATAAGAAGA
>NC_090734.1:115793292-115798292 GCF_036898095.1 Palaemon carinicauda | reverse complement strand
AGTCTTATAAACAACTATGTAGCCAAAAGCCAGAGGACCTCTATCCTAAAGAAAATTGGCAATCGTAGTTAATCATATTGGGATAAGAGAGATCAACCTGTGTCCCAGAAGAAGCTGCAATGGCATTTCTGTGTAGCTATCTTGGATTATCTTCCTTGCAGAAGGACTGGTTCCATTTATAGCAGTAGTGTCAAGTCTATGGTGACGACTAGCCTTCATAGATCTTTCTTAGGCACCAAAGACCTCTGTGTTTGACTACATCCACACAGGCAGCAATTCGGCATTTACAGGTAAGTTTAAGTAGAAGGTTAAGTGGGAAATACATTAATTCCAATGAGACCATTCCAGACACCACCTTCAGCCCTCTGTATTGATGGTTTTATTGGAATCGACTCACTCTACATCCAAGTTTCAAGTCTGCTCACGTCTTCACAATCAAAATTGCACACAGCTTTACGGCCATTAGTTTTCAATTCAGTCCTGCTTAGCCAACCAATCGTTCACACCTTTGCATAGCAGTGTGTTATGGAAACATTTCTAATTCGTCTTTTAAACTCCCATTTTCTCTAAACTCACATACATTCCCTGGTTCCCTGCAACATTTCTCCAGACACTAGCTACATGGCTTTTAGTATTCTACATCGCTATTTTCCCTAGTCTCTTACCACTTAGCTGTTCAACTTCTTTAATGTTAATTTGCTCTAGCGTTTAGCCCTACCTACCACTGAAGAACCAGTTGTTTGGACAATCATCAGTTGATTTCAGAAATGTGATTAGAAATTACTAATGTATTTTTCTAAGTAGAATATGATCAAATAGGCCCCCGATAACCTTTTCTCACCTAGGCTTAATTAAGAAAAAAGATGCTTAAAAGAAGAGAATGGGGGAAGAAGAGTATGAGGGATTCATTGACTGAGAGCATAATTGTCAGGAAAGAAGAATACAAGGTAATAAAAGAGTGAGAGAATGTGGAAATAAGACTGGTGAAAGAAGAATGTCAGGTAGTAAAAGTATGAGGGAATAATATAAAGAAATAATACTGTGACGAATGACGAATATAAGGTAATAAGAGTACGAAAGAATGATAGAATGAGGAAATAAAAGCATGAGATGATAAGCAAATGAAGAATGTATTGACCCCAAAGGAAGTCACAGACTTAACTCTTAAAGGATGGAAGACAGCAAATGCCTTGAGAAAGGGAAAGCAGAAAATGAATTCCAGAGCTGGCAACAGAGGGGAGTAAATGGAGGCATCACAAGTATCCTGGGAACATGGAAGAAAGTAGTAGCTTTCCAGCAGCCTAGCAGAAATGAATTACCGTGTAATACGTAATGAAGGGAGGTATGCTGAAGCCCACATAAGCGGAGAGAGTGCAGGCTGCTGAGCCCAAAGGTCGCAGCGTCGTTGGAAATAGTTCTGGGGCATACAGGAAGTTTACCTGAGTGAATAAATAAGAGAAAATGCCTGAAAATGAGAAAGGCTACTAGAAATATAGTTAGACTTGGAAAATTAGAAGTTAACGGTATAGCAATGTTCTCCATTTTATTTAGTTATAAATTTGGTATATTTTAGTAGATAGCTAAAATAAACTGTTTAATTTATAGCATATATTTTATACAGAAAGAGCTGTTATTTTTATTAACTGCAAATATCAACTCTTAAATTGTACTCGGTATGGCATTTTATACTTATAAAAATCTGAATGATTCACTCAAGGATGATATAAAGGTACCAAACCAGCTAATACCTTACCTGGTAAGCTGTACAAACCAACAGGTAGCTGATCATGACAATGCAGATGTGCAGCCATTCTGAAATAGGATGTCAAAATCACCTGTATGCTTTTGGGGGATAGAACGGTCCAGGAACAAAAGCCTGTACTGGTTGGTATCAAGCCAGCTTAATCCTTAACAATATGGTTCCACATTCCAAAGAGGTCGTTTGCTAAGGTATGACAGTACATATACACAAAAAATTGTCTTCTTGACATTCAGAAATGTTTAACAAACTCACCGTTCGTGATATGGTATAACAAAAATCCAGCAACTGAAAGAAGAAGAGCCCCACTAGTCATGAGACAAGTAGTGACAACTGATTTTCTTCCAATTCGCTTCGTGATCGGAGCCGTTAAGCTGTAAGCGGGTATCTCAAAGGCTCCCAGCAAGGCCATGTAGAGAAACGGGGAGCTGTGGATATGAGAGAATTATGATTACTGTTATTTCTTGAGACGACTGTACACACGCCAAATCGAAAGATGGAAAGTATGTGGAGTATAATAGTATCACGTTTATCAGGTCTAACAATATATTATGTAATGGTCTTGTCAAAAGTATTTTGAATTGTAATTTTCCTGATATTTTTTTTACATGATTTTTTATGAAATCCTTTTCTATAAATCGAAATCTGATATGGAATGAAGAACTTCTAGTTTTCCTCGTTGGACTTCAAACTTGTTATTGAAAGATAGAAGTGTTGTGAATTTTTACAATTAGGCTTAATTTTACATATATATCTTCTTTTTTAGAAACTTTGAATGCATGAAAAACTTAAGAAGGAACAGTAAGCACAAGAACAGGTCACCAGTGCGACTGTAGATGCAGAAGAATTTTGTCATGAAAGGTACGACTAAAACGAACCACTACTAAGTTTGTTGATTGAAAATTTCTCACTATAACTACTGCAGATTCGTTAACGTATCCGAATAGCACTCAACAATGTCTTTTATTTTATTTTCCGTTTGACTTTGATGTTCTTTTCACCTGTCTGTCACATATCATTGGCCTTTCTTCTGTTCCATTTGCCACTCTTTTACTCAAGAACGTTTCCATAAAGCCAGCCCTATGAGAATCTAGAAACTCAACTTAAGACTTGTTGAATTTATATATAATTACATGAGACACATTTAGTAATTTTCCAACTCTACTAATAGCTGAGATATGTTGGCTTATACTCTTCAAGAGAAGAGGTTTGGTGGAAGAGGATGCCTTTGATAGAAGACATTGGAGAGGGCGCATCAGCAACAGACACCTTAATGTACGGATAACGGTGGGAAAGAAGTAGTAGTCTTCGGTTCAAGTTCATTAATTAATGATTAGAGATCAAACTAAACCCAGTTTCTCTTACCTGAAGGAGCTTGAACTCAGTGGTAATCCCAAGTACACGACTCCTTGCAGAAGCCACACAGTGACCAGTACCAGCGTCACTTTTCTGATGATTTTTGTTCTCAGAAGAGCCACAGGCGCCGCCCACCACGGACCAATACCGTCATCTAGGCCCAAGGCATTGGGAGACCTGCTCAAGCTTGGCTCTGTGCCTCCACGTGCTGACATTGAGTCTTGGGTCTTGGTAGAGGGTAAGCGGAGTGAAGTTCCACTTTCGTTTTGTTCATTTTGTGTCTTCTGAGTCTTTGTTTCATTTTGTTTCTGTGGTTTAGTAAATGGAATACTAATTGAGTGTCTACTCAATGATTGGAAGGAAAAAATTAACAAAATGAGTTCATCTCGAATTATAAGAAAATGAATAATTGTCGTCGTGGGAAATAGTTCTTCAAGTTGATGAATATAAATGTATACTGTCATGCGTATCTATATTGATCTGGAGAGAAATAGCAGATAGACATAAACGTTTTTTTATGCAGTCAGAAGTATTTAAATGAAAATTAAATGAATTTCATTAGTCTTAAATACCTTTTTATCACTGCAATGTAGAAATATTTATAGGTGTAAGTCCTTAGCAATAGAAAGAAAAGTTTTTTTTTTTTTTTTTTTTTTTTTTTTTGCAGATGCCACTGGATTGAATGGTAATGGAAAGGAAAGACTATATATTACAATGAAAACCTGAAATTGACAACTGGCATTAGGAGAAGAAAGATCATAGAAGTGGATGAAAGAATATATGAACATGTTCATACTGATGACCATACAACCTAGGACCTCTTATCTTGTATAAATTAGATTTATGATACAATTCAATACACTGTCTTTAACTTTTCAA
Organism: Palaemon carinicauda; assembly: GCF_036898095.1. Classification (NCBI taxonomy): domain Eukaryota; kingdom Metazoa; phylum Arthropoda; class Malacostraca; order Decapoda; family Palaemonidae; genus Palaemon; species Palaemon carinicauda. The sequence continues at coordinate 115,794,298 of NC_090734.1, read as the reverse complement.
AGGTACAGTGGGACACAGGAATTCCTGGTACACCTCGCTCTGAGTAACTGCACCCAATCACACCTTCACTGTGCGACAAATTTCTGTGTTTAGCCCCATCCACCACCTCTGCCATCTTTTCATGCACTATCCGTTGGGATACTCGCCGTGAAGTAACGGTGTGACAAGGTGCACTTCTTCGGAGAGAAGTGTGCCAGGACTTCTGTGTCCAATTGCACATATCAGTATTTACATAAATATCTTTTACACAATGACTGTATTATTATTATTATTATTATTATTATTATTATTATTATTATTATTATTATTATTATAAGCTAAACTATAACCCTAGATGCTATAAGCCCAAGGGCTCCAGCAGAGAAAAATATCCCTTTGAGGAAAGGAAACAAGGAAATAAATAAACTATAAGAGAAGTAATGAACAATTGAAATAAGATATTTTAAGAACTAACAACACTAAAATAGATCTTTCATATATAAACTATGAAAACTTACAAATAAACAAGAGGAAGAGAAATAAGATAGAATAGTATGCCCGAGTGTACCCTCAAGTAAGAGCTTTAATTCAAGAAAGTGGAAGACCACGGTACAGAGGCTATGGCACTACTAAGACTAGAGAACAAGGGTTTGATTTTGGAGTGTCCTTCTCCCAGAAAAGCTGCTTATCATAGCTAAAGATTAACAATGTAAATTCAGGAATACCAAAAGAAAAAAAAAATCAGTATATGTACCTGATATATAGAATGAACTACTGATCTGACATCTACATCTAGAGCGAAGTTGGGCTGGTTGAGTCGCACAGCTCTCTGAAGAACGATGATGGCTTCATCCAGACGTCCTTTCACAATGAGCCACCGCGGAGATTCATCTATTAGGCTGGGAGAAAGTGTTTACTCTCTATGTTCAGTACATACTTCTGTAATCATACATGATCATGAGCACTACTGGTTGCTTGTTATGAAAAATTAATGGTCCGTCAAAGTTTCGCAGTGATCAATTTAATT
>NC_090734.1:115775792-115780792 GCF_036898095.1 Palaemon carinicauda | reverse complement strand
TTAAGAAATACACTTAATCAAGCCACTATGACTCGGCTTAATGTTATTGAGAGAGCAGCTGTCATAGCTGATAGGCTTAATGAATATCAAAATATTTTAGGTAATTCCACTTGGGTTACTAGAGATAACATCTCAGTGAAAGATTTTTTACGATTAATGTATTTAACTTGCATGACACTTATGTTGCCTGATGCTTTAGTGCGGTGTTTTGATAAAAAGTTAACACCTGCAAGTACGGAATTGGATGTATATAAACAGATAAAGAAACACATGTCTAAGTGTCCTGACCTTGATCCCGTGTTAACTCAAGTTTTTGCAAAAAATGAAACAAAGCCACAACAAGTAAATGTAGTTAATAATAGTCAAGTTGCGGGAATGACGTGTTATAATTGCAAACGTCAAGGTCACTTGATCGTGGACTGTAGAACGAAATTCTGTTCGATACATAATAGTTCGACTCATTCATATAGTCAGTGCTACTCGCGTAAGACACAACAGAATCCCAGAAATACACAGTCAATTCCACAGGCAGTTCCATATGGAAATAAAAAGAAAAATCCTCATTTTAATAAGAAGAAACAGCCAAACGTCAATGTAGTTCAGAATCCCAAACAAACAAACAGTTCTTCTAATAACGCTGAGCCTGGGTCGTCAAACCAGACCTCGCAAGGTCAGACTAATTTTCAGAATGTGCCGAGTAAAGCAGATACCACATAATTAACTCTAGTGGGGAAGAGAGTGATGTTGGGTCAAGGTCATTCATGTCAACATCAGTAGTATTGAATAATCAATTTAATGTTTTATCAGATCATTGTGAGGCAATAGATTTTCCTATGAAACACACGGCCGAATTAAGTAAATCAGTGCATGCTCCCTTAGATTTGCAACGAATTCATACAATAATAAGCCAAAATGAGTTACGACCAACATTATATGCTGTAAATTTAGAACAGATCTTTTACATTATTTTTTGACTCTGGTAGTCCACGTAATATCATGGATTTGAGGACACATCATTTGTTGTTTTCGAATTTTCCGATAGAGAATCCGGAGTGAGACTCTCGGGTATAGGAAATAATGAATTAAATGTAATAGGCGTAACTCATGTTCAGTTCAAGGTCGGTAAGGGCACGTTTGCCGATACATTTGTTGTTGTACAAAACATTGATATGTATCCAGATGTAATTATAGGATACCCATCTATGGGCAATCAAAACATTATCTTAGCCCCTGCCAAGCACAGCGTGTATATCAAAGGAAAATTCTATAAGTCTTCTAATACCTTAAAATCAGTTTTGGATAAAAAGGAGACGACAAATGTAACCGTAACATACGTTGAAGGACCAATAACTTGTCTCACTAATAAAGAAATAATATACGCGACCCAGCAGAATTCTTGTTCACCCGTAATATCATCTTGCACGCAATCTATCGAGCCAAACGTGTCTTCGAATTTAATAGTGCAAGTAAAAAAAACATTACCGGGATCTGAAATATTAATCCTTTCCGACACTTTGAAAACTAACGGATTGTCTGTCACACAAGCTATTTATACAGTAGTCTCACATCAACAATGTAATATTGAAGTCTGTAATCATTTAAATACCACTTTAGTAATTCACAAAAATCAACATATCTTGGATGTAGAAGTTTATAAACATCGTATTCTTACCGTTGCTGAAATCAATCATGCTCAATCAGTTGTGGATGAATCCCTTTTGCAATCTATTAAAAATAAAATTAATAAAGACATTCAAGACGAAGAAATTCAGCAGAAAATTTTTGGACTTTTAACTGAATATCATGATGTTTTTTCCACTACGGATGGATCCTTAGGAAAAACAGATGTGATCGAGCATCAAATAAGGTTAAAGGACAAGCAGAAAATTATCTATGTACCCTCGTACAGACTCCCTATGAAATTTCAGAATGAAATAAATGATGAAGTAGGTAGAATGCTAGAAGAAGGAGTCATTAGGAAATCGAATAGCCCTTATAATTTTCCATTAATAGTTGTACCGAAAAAAGATCGAACATGGCGTATCTGCGTAGACTTCCGTCGTCTAAACGAGGAGATGATCCCTGATCGATTCCCAGTGCCATGTACTGACGATATTTTGTCTTTGTTTGGTCAGAATAAATATTTTACCAGTTTGGACTTACTTAAAGGCTTTCACCAGATATCATTAGGAGAAGATAGTATCCCATACACAGCCTTCAGCACAGCCAGGGGACATTATGAATTTTTACGGATGCCTTTTGGTTTACGTTGTGCTCCCATAACATTTACAAGAATGATTAACATAGTGTTTGGAGACCTGCTAGGGGATATATTGCATGCCTATATGGACGACCTTGTAATCTTTTCCAACACCTTAGAAGAACATCTACGGAAATTAGAACTAGTACTACAGAGACTAAGACAACATAACTTAAGGGTAAAGATTAGTAAGTGTGAATTTTTCAAAACAGAATTAATATATTTGGGTTTTATGGTGTCAAGCCAAGGTCTTAAAGTAGTCCATGATAAGGTGTCGGCTATCCGTAACTTTCCCATACCTACTAATGTCAAGGAAATAGAGCAATTTCTGGGTTGTAGTGGATATTACAGGAGTTTTATACGCAATTATTCAACAATAGCCGCTCCCTTAACTGATCTTACGAAGAAGGGCGTAGCTTTCATATGGACTGAGCAGCATCAACAGGCGTTTAATACCTTGAAAGATGAACTGTGTAGTTCTCCTATCTTAAAATTTCCTGACTTCGGTAAGGAATTCTTCATTGCAACAGATGCCTCAGACTTAGGAGTAGGTGGGGTATTGCTTCAGCAATATGATAAACAATTTTTCCAGATAGCTTTTTATTCTCGAAAACTGAGAACTTCCGAGAGTAAGAATGCAGTAATAGACAAGGAAGGGCTAGCTATTGTTAATTCACTAGTGCATTTTAAGTTCATAATATACGGTTATCCCGTTAAGGTTCTTACTGATCATAAACCACTAACCGAATTCTTTAAAGGCTTCAACCACAGCCCCAAACGAACTCGGTGGCAGTTGATCATTCAAGACTTTGGCGCAAGAATCGGGTATTTACCTGGGAAAGCAAATATCATTGCTGATGCATTATCACGCAACCCCGTGTCATCTTGTACGGAGCCTTTAGCTGAATTAATAGATATATCAACATCCATGCCTATTGTTAAAACGATATCTGAACAAGAAGATTTGGGCTGGAGTGCTGAATTATTACAGACTGAGCAAAGAAAAGATCAGAAATTAGAAAAAATTATAAATGCTTTGGAAGGCAATCATAAGGAAAAGGAATATATAAAGTATAAGCAGCAGAATTATATAATCAAAGACAATATTCTGTGTAGGACCGTGACAAGGAAAACCCGCAATACACCACATGTAACTAACGACCAGGTAGTGGTACCAATCTCACTTATTTCCACTGTCCTGAATTGGTTGCATGCAAATCCGTTGCATGGACACCCGGGGTTCTCATTAATGTTACAGAAAGCCAAATCATTGTTTTATTGGCATACGATGCTTACAGATATAAAAAAACACATAGCTAATTGTCGCACATGTCAGGAAAACAAAGGGCATACGAAAACACCTGTCAGCCTAGGGGCTTATCCCGTGCCCAATCAACCCTTTGAAAGAATACATTTAGATTTGTTAACAGGATTTTACGAGTCAGACAGAGGAAATAAGCACCTCTTAGTAATTGTAGATGCTTTAACTCGATATACAGAACTAATAGCGCTTAAAACTAAAACTGCGATTGAATGCGCTAGGAGGTTTTACGAGTGTTACATTTGTAAACATGGAATTCCACACATGATAATCTCAGACTCGGGTGGAGAATTTAATAATCACTTTCTTACCTCATTGTGTGAATTCCTTAGCATAAAGAAAATAAATACCATGATATATCACCCAGAGTCGAATGGGCTAATGGAAAAAGCAAATAGGAAGGTTTTAAATATCTTAAGAGTAACACTAGGGGGATCAGACCCCAACTGGGATATTGCAATACCTGCGGTACTGAGTACTCTGAATCATTCATATCATATATCAATTAAAATGTCACCGCACGAAGCATTGTATGGTACCCCAGTTAGAACGCCTTTCCATGTATTAACGCCTACAACTAATCTATCAAATCCTTTAAAAGAATGTATAAATGCAAGCAAAAGTCGTTTTGATATCCTTCGAAAGAACTTAGAAGAATCACAAATCATAATGAAAAGGAATCATCATAAAATACCGTGGGTGATAATGTATACATACAGGTAAATGTACGTAAAGGACTCAATTATAAACTAACACCTAAGTTTGAAGGCCCATTTAACATTTTGGAAACATTAACGGCCAATAGGTTTAGAGTTCAAAACGTATCCCAACCCACTGATGAGAGAATCGTACCATTGGCTCACATAAGAAATTAAAATAAGAGGGAAAGAAGTGAGGGAAAGATTTTTATTTGTATGTTAAAAGTTTTCTTCTTAATACAGGAGTAATTACATATATTTTTCTTGTTACAGGTTTCCAAGATGAATTTTTTGTTGTTGGAAGTGATATTGTTCGCTCAGACATTTTCTCGTGTGGGATGAGCTCTAAAACTAAAAGTATAGATTTTAAATATGGCACTATAGTTGAAAGACAAGAAGACGTTTTTAATACATCAAGTAACGTAGTTGATGAAGTGCGAATGCAAGCAATTTTTCTCCCAGAGAATGATGTCACTAGCTTAAAAAGTGCTATTTCACAGTTTGCTGTCTCCTTAAATGAAATGCATAGAAGACATTTTCCTTTTAATACAGAGAGTTCGCTTGCATCGACACTAAAAGTTGCAGAGATGCTATCTGAAGACTTGCAAAATAAGACTTACGAGACAGAATCTTTGGCTCGTGACCTTTTGATGTGGACTGTAGGACACGAAAATATTGAGAAACGTAACCCGTTTATTTTTGCTGCACTAAACATCCTTGG
>NC_090734.1:115763292-115765792 GCF_036898095.1 Palaemon carinicauda | reverse complement strand
TTTTTCATAGCCAGGGTTTAAACTTAAGTAATTACCTTAGTTTGAGGTATTTTTCATGGTTTCAAGGTAATTCTAAGGTAATTTTGGTTTTACCAGCTTAAAATTTAAGGAAATTGGAAAAGGTAATCTAAGGTAAAAAGCAGCAGCGTTTAAGGAAATGGCCACATGGCACATGGTCGACTTTAAACCCTGGTCATAGCTTTTTTTAGTTTGTTTTCTTTCTGTTGTTGGTATTCAGTTTCTCATTGTGCTTCTGCGAGGCTGGTTCCACTAATGTGTCTTCTGTACTTCTAATTTTCCTTTTAATTTTCATTTAATTTTTAACCGATTCTTATTGTTTAAAATAATGCTTTCTTGATTTTTATATATATGTTTAATTTGTAGCCCTGGGCAATGTGATTAAGAATCACGAAATGTTGGGAATAAAAGGATATCTGGAATCACTACTTCCTTTTCCATATTGTTAAATATACGTTCATTACTGGCTGTCGCTACCTTCACCGATAATGTTATATATATATATATATATATATATATATATATATATATATATATATATATATATATATATATATATATATATATATGGATTAATATCAACACAACATCGTGTTCAAATAGAAATAAATTTCTACCTCATACCTGGGATCGAACGCTAGCCCCTTCTAATGAAAGGCCAGGTCGAAACCAACCATGTCACGAGAGCCCATAAAAAGAATTGGAACCTGACCGCTACCAGCTGTCCGAGGATTTACCTGGCGAGACATCAGTCTCTTACCAGCGAGTTTTACCCAATTCCCCGGGCCACCACGTGACACAATTGGTAGTAATTCATTCAAATTACCCCTAATGAGTCAATATGGATTAATATCAACACAACATCGTGTTCAAATAGAAATAAATTTCTACCTCATACCTGGGATCGAACGCTGGTAGCGGTCAGGTTCCAATTCTTTTTATGGGCTCTCGTGACATGGTTGGTTTCGACCTGGCCTTTCATTAGAAGGGGCTAGCGTTCGATCCCAGGTATGAGGTAGAAATTTATTTCTATTTGAACACGATGTTGTGTTGATATTAATCCATATTGACTCATTAGGGGTAATTTGAATGAATTACTACCAATTGTGTCACGTGGTGGCCCGGGGAATTGGGTAAAACTCGCTGGTAAGAGACTGATGTCTCGCCAGGTAAATCCTCGGACAGCTGGTAGCGGTCAGGTTCCAATTCTTTTTATGGGCTCTCGTGACATGGTTGGTTTCGACCTGGCCTTTCATTAGAAGGGGCTAGCGTTCGATCCCAGGTATGAGGTAGAAATTTATTTCTATTTGAACACGATGTTGTGTTGATATTAATCCATATTGACTCATTAGGGGTAATTTGAATGAATTACTACCAATTGTGTCACGTGGTGGCCCGGGGAATTGGGTAAAACTCGCTGGTAAGAGACTGATGTCTCGCCAGGTAAATCCTCGGACAGCTGGTAGCGGTCAGGTTCCAATTCTTTTTATGGGCTCTCGTGACATGGTTGGTTTCGACCTGGCCTTTCATTAGAAGGGGCTAGCGTTCGATCCCAGGTATGAGGTAGAAATTTATTTCTATTTGAACACGATGTTGTGTTGATATTAATCCATATTGACTCATTAGGGGTAATTTGAATGAATTACTACCAATTGTGTCACGTGGTGGCCCGGGGAATTGGGTAAAACTCGCTGGTAAGAGACTGATGTCTCGCCAGGTAAATCCTCGGACAGCTGGTAGCGGTCAGGTTCCAATTCTTTTTATGGGCTCTCGTGACATGGTTGGTTTCGACCTGGCCTTTCATTAGAAGGGGCTAGCGTTCGATCCCAGGTATGAGGTAGAAATTTATTTCTATTTGAACACGATGTTGTGTTGATATTAATCCATATTGACTCATTAGGGGTAATTTGAATGAATTACTACCAATTGTGTCACGTGGTGGCCCGGGGAATTGGGTAAAACTCGCTGGTAAGAGACTGATGTCTCGCCAGGTAAATCCTCGGACAGCTGGTAGCGGTCAGGTTCCAATTCTTTTTATGGGCTCTCGTGACATGGTTGGTTTCGACCTGGCCTTTCATTAGAAGGGGCTAGCGTTCGATCCCAGGTATGAGGTAGAAATTTATTTCTATTTGAACACGATGTTGTGTTGATATTAATCCATATTGACTCATTAGGGGTAATTTGAATGAATTACTACCAATTGTGTCACGTGGTGGCCCGGGGAATTGGGTAAAACTCGCTGGTAAGAGACTGATGTCTCGCCAGGTAAATCCTCGGACAGCTGGTAGCGGTCAGGTTCCAATTCTTTTTATGGGCTCTCGTGACATGGTTGGTTTCGACCTGGCCTTTCATTAGAAGGGGCTAGCGTTCGATCCCAGGTATGAGGTAGAAATTTATTTCTATTTGAACACGATGTTGTGTTGATATTAATCCATATTGACTCATTAGGGGTAATTTGAATGAATTACTACCAATTGTGTCA
>NC_090734.1:115733292-115738292 GCF_036898095.1 Palaemon carinicauda | reverse complement strand
CCTTTACTTACCTTAAATCAAATGTAAGAAATTCGAACATTTTAAATCGTAAGATTGTCACTGTAGTCTGTAGTTACTTTTAGTAGGGAAGAGATGCAATATTTTTTGTTCTCTTATAAATCTCATTTACCGCTGACGTATCATGTAAAGATATTCATTACTCCCAAGTCAAAATAATTAATGTCAATGGCCACATATGTCGATTCTAAAAAAAAGACCATCTTGTGTTTTTTCCTCTTTTTTTTTTAATTATATATCCGGTATTTAATGTATGCTGTTCACTTTAAAACATCAGTGATGCTCATTTTGCCCAAACCATTATTCTCTAGTCTTGGGTAGTGCCATAACCTCTATACCATGGTCTTTCACTGCCTTGGGTTAGAGTTCTCTTGCTTGAGGGTACACTCGGGCAAACTGTTCTCTCTTGTTTCTCCTCCTCTTGTTTTATTAACGTTTTTATAGTTTATATAGGAAATATTTATTTTAGTATTGTTGTTGTTCTTAAAACAATTAATTTTTTCTTGTTTCCTTTCCTCACTGGGCTGGTTTCCCTGTTGGAGCCCCTGGGCTTATAGCATCCTGCTATTCCAACTAGGGTTGCAGCGTAGCAAATAATAATAGTAATAATAATAATAATTGTCCTCCTTACCATTTTGGGGTATGGAAACCCCATTGGTCTACCTTGTAAGTCATTGAGAGCCATTGTCTTCTCCCTCCTGGTCCGATCTTGGGTGGAGAAAGGCTCGGCTGTGCCTAAAACACTGGGCGACAGTGCATTGAGCTATCCTATGTTCGTTACTCATCTGTGACCTTTCAACTCTTAGCGGTTTCCTTCTGCATTCTGTATCCTCAACCTATCTTTTATCAACTTCTTATTATAGCATTAATTTTAGGCCTCAGAAATCTCCACCGGTGGTGGAATGGTCTTTCACACTTCCATTAACTCATCCCTCCTTTAGTTTTGATTCCTTTTCTGATTTATTTTAGAAGCTGGTCTTCTGAAAGCCATTTAACTTTTATAATGACATCTTTGCTTTTATGGTTTTAATTGAATATTCATTTATTCTCTCTCTCTCTCTCTCTCTCTCTCTCTCTCTCTCTCTCTCTCTCTCTCTCTCTCTCTCTGTATATATATATATATATATATATATATATATATATATATATATATATATATATATATATATTATAACCAACGAGATTTGCTTGTCATATACATTCTTGGGTATTTAGAGTATCACACAGTGTATTCCACATTATCAAATTTACATTATCGAAGCACTTAGAGAACAAGAAAGTCACCAGGTTGCTTTTGAATGTCTTAATATCATCAGTCCTTTAGGATGTCTAGCGAGATCTTGTTGTATAGTCTTGGGTCCGCATATTTGAAAGCTCTAGAACCTACATTAGATTAACGGTAATTGTGTTGGATTTAAGTTTTATTTTATTTCTTGGAATGGGAATGGACAATCCTGGCCTTGTCTGGACTCTGGACACTTTTTGCATCCAAGATGTCCTGGCCATTTGCATTACACTTGGCAGTTTTTTCCTTTTTTAGTAATTTTCCTTTCTTGTCCTTTCTAGGAGGACACTCCAAAATCAAACCAGTGTTCTCTAGTCTTGGGTAGTGCCATAGCCTCTGTATCATGGTCTTCCACTGTCTTGGGTTAGAGGTCTCTTGCTTGAGGGTACACTCGGGCACGCTGTTCTATCTAATTTCTCTCTTTCTTGTTTTGTCATAATTGTTAAAGTTTATATAGGAAATATTTATTTTGGTACCGTTGCTGTTCTTGGAATATTTTTTTTCCCTTTTTTCCTTTCCTCACTGGGCTATTTTCCCTGTTGGAGCCCTTGGGCGTATAGCATCTTACTTTTCCAACTAGGGTTGTAGCTTAGCAATTACTACTACTACTACTACTACTACTACTACTACTACTACTACTACTGATAAAGAATTACGACAACGTCAAACATACTTATATTTATTTCCATCACCAATACTGTAGTTGTGTTCATGTTGGGACACGGAAAAGCGAAAGGAAAACGGGAATATTCATCAACCACAATAAGTAGATATGGGTTGCGCGAGGCCGTCGGAACTGGTCCTTTAAAGTCAATGCTTAATCTCTCCATTGGTTGTGTCGCCTTGATGAGTGTTCCTTCTTGGAATTTGTAGAATCTTGGTTTCAATTCTGCACATATCCTGCAAGAAGCACAGACCTTCTTAACGTCCTCAGTGGAAAAGGGAAGATTTTTCGATCTCACAAAGTGCAACAAGCGAGTCACTCCTGGATGGCACAGATTCCCATGAAGTTCAGTGAGGGTAGATGACGTAGAAACCACGGAACCGCAAAAAGCTCGGGTGAAGGCATCAGGAACCACATTCTCTTTACCGGGGCGATAATGTACTGTATAACTGAAGGCTGCGAGTTCCATCCGCCATTCCTGGATCTTATTATTCTTAACTTTAGTGCGTTTCCTGTTATCAAACATGAAGGCCACAGAACGTTGGTCTGTAACAAGATCAAAGTGTTGTCTAGCAAGAAAATTACTCCACTTACGTACAGCCTCCACGATAGCCATGGCTTCCTTCTCTACGATGTGATAGTGAATTTCACTTCTTTGTAAAGTCCTAGACATGAAGGCCACGGGCCTGCCATTCTGGTTGAGTACTGCTGAGACTGCTACTTCCGAGGCATCACATTCGACCTCAAAAGGCAAATTTTCATCCACAGAGTGTAGCGTTGCTCCTCCAAGTTCATGTTTGAGTAGTTCGAAAGCCTGCAAAGCTTCTTCATCTAAAGGAAATTTCTTTACTCTTGCTAGTGGTTGAATCTTAGCAGAAAAATTCTGTATCCATTTAGCGTAATAAGCAAACATACCCATTGCCCTCTTTAAAGATCCTTGACTAGTGGGAGGTGGTAGTTCTTGTAGAGGCCGGAGTCTTTCCATGTCAGGTTTTATTACACCATTCCCCACACAGTAGCCAAGAATATTAATGGTACGCACAGATTTAATAGTTTTAGTAGCATTGAGAGTTAGGTTCCTCTTGTTGATGACCTCAAGAAAGCGCTGCACGTTCTGATCATGTTGTTCTTGAGTGTGTCCAGCAATAGTGATATTGTCCAAATATGGGAAAGCACCTTGTAAGTTTTCTTCTTTCACCAACTTATCCATAGTTCGTTGGAAGGCTGCAACTCCATTGGTAACTCCGAAAGGTACTCTACAGAACTGGTACAGGCGTCCGTTGGCTTCAAAAGCTGTATACTTCTTGTCTGCTTCCTTTAGTGGGACTTGGTGGTAAGCGCTTTTCAAGTCAAAAGTCGAAAATACGCAATATGTTGAGAGTTCATTAACCATGGTGTCAATCCTTGGTAATGGATAAGCATCCAGTTCTGTAAACAGATTTATAGTTTGCGAATAATCAACACACATCCTTTTCTTATGCCGATTAAAGGAATCCTTAACCACCACAACTTGAGCTCTCCATGGTGATATGCTATCCTCAATAACACCCTCAGCCAAGAGACGACTAGTCTCCACTTCAATGAATTCTTTGTCATCTTTACAGTAATGTCTTGATTTAGTGACAATAGGCTTACAATTAGGTAACAAATGCTGGAAGATAGAAGGTTCATCCACAGCAGCGGCTGCCAACAAACAGTAGGGGTTAGCACCAGATAAGTTGAGCGCTGGTTTCGGCCCACCGTATTCAATAGTCACTTTCTGATGCTGTTCTTGGAAGTCCTGACCAAGTAATACTCCTGAACATAAATCCTTCATTACTGTTAGACGCGTGGATGGATAAGTTTCTCCATTAAGATGAAGAGTCAAGTCTACATTGACATAACCTGGAGAGTTTGTATGCAAAGATTTCTGTGCTAAAGCGACGTCTTTATCAGTGGGATGTATTGGTAGCTTCAATTCCCACGCTACCTCTTCATCTATATAACTGTCATCGCTGCACGAGTCGACAAGGGCTGTCAACTTCCGTCCTTTAATTGTTGTTGAGGTAGCTGCCCGATAGAGGCTCTGAGGAAAAGAGGTACCAGCATTAGCTGCAAGAACAGATGACAGTGAGGGATCAAATACTGTAGCTGTTGTAGATTTACCTCCATATGTAGATTTAGACAGGCATGCTTTTGCAAAGTGCCCCTTCTTGCCACATTTATTGCAAATAGAATCCCGAGCTGGACAGTGTGCACGAATATGATAGGGACCTCCACAAAAAAAGCACTTTCTCTTCATGGACAGAGTAGTCGCTAATACTTGAGTTCCAGCAGTTACCTCACAGCTCTCAGACATTGGTCCACTCTTCACATGATCATCTGTGATAAGTGCTTGATCCGATGTAACCACAGCAGCAGTATGCCCAACATGAGGAAGCATGTGACTGTAAAAACTAGCATTACGTTGGGCTAGGTCTAAAGAGTAAGCCTGGTCATAAGCTGCCTGTAAGTCTAGTTTTATTTTCGAGAAGACGTTGCCGAATCACAGGTGAGGCCAGGCCATTTATAAAAGCATCCCTGATCAACTCCTCTCTGTATTGTTCTGCACTACTGTAACTGGCTTAAAATTACAGTCCTTACCTAATTTACGCAATTCTCTCAGAAACTCATCCAAAGTTTCCCCTGCCTTTTGTTGGCGAGTAGCAAGTAAATGTCTGGCGAATATTTCATTAGGTGCCTTAACATATAACTTTTCCAACGTAGAAATGGCAGTATCATAATCCACACACTCCTCAATGTATTCATACACATTATGACTGACGTAGTTCACAAGTGTCCTTAATTTATTTGGTGCATTTTCACCACATTCTTGAATAAAGTTGGAAAACGTCTTGTGCCAATGCCGCCATTCCTTTGCTGCAGAAGGGAGGCTAGGATCCAGATCCAAACGGGCAGGCTTCAATAGTTTCTCCATAGTTTAAGTTAAACTATTAGGTATAGTTAAGTTTATCATCACCATGTAACGTCCATATATAAGATCATATGGTAATA
>NC_090734.1:115665792-115728292 GCF_036898095.1 Palaemon carinicauda | reverse complement strand
CCAGCTATGCTACCAGCGCCACGCCACCCACGCCCCGACGCGAGCGCCATCTCTTATATCCTCTGCGACAAGTTCCGTATGCTTACTATCTCTCAGGTACGGACCTTACTTCCCCGTGGGGCCGTCACCACCTCTATCGATCTTACCGACGCCTATTATCATGTCCCAGTAGCTCGGAACTTCTCTCCTTACCTAGGCTTCCGTCTCGGCAAGAAAGCCTTTGCATTCAAAGTCATGCCCTTCGGTCTCAGCATTGCCCCCAGGATATTCACGAAACTGGGAGAGACGGTGCTCGAACAACTCAGAAACCAAGGGATACAGATCATCGCCTATCTGGACGATTGGCTCATTTGGGCCCAGTCGACCCAGGAATGCAACAGAGCTACGTTGAAGGTAATTCACTTTCTCGCCAAACTGGGATTCCAAGTCAATCTCCGAAAGTCTCACCTACAACCATCAAGCCACTTCGAATGGTTAAGCATCCGGTGGGACCTTTCAAAGCACAGGCTCTCCCTTCCTCCCAAGAAGGTAAGGGAGATAGCTTCCAAGGTCAGGAACTTTCTCAAACACAAACAGGTGTCCAGAAGAGCTCTAGAACGCATCCTCGGCCTTCTCCAATTTGCCTTACTGACCGACCGATCTCCTATTAAAAGCCAAACTCAAAGACATCAATCGAGTTTGGAGAAAGAGAGCGACAATACCTTTGAGAGACAAGATCTCGAAGATCCCCTCTGTCCTAAAAATGAGACTACGACCATGGTCCGAACGGAGGAACCTCTCCAAATCGGTTCCTCTACAGTTCCCCTCTCCACAAGTAACAATTCATACCGACGCGTCTCTGAGTGGATGGGGGGGTTACTCCCAACATCAGATGTTTCAGGGCTCTTGGTCACCCGCCATGAAGCAGTTCCATATCAATGTTCTCGAAGCCATGGCAGTGTTCTTGACCCTGAAGAGAATCTCTCCTCCGAGGTTGACCCACATCAGAGTGGTCTCAGACAGCACAGCAGTAGTACACTGCCTCAACAAAGGGGGATCCAAGTCACCCAACCTGAATCAGATCCTGGTCACTATCTTCGCCTTGGCTGCCGACAAAAACTGGTTCCTGTCAGCAACTCACCTAGCAGGAGTCCAGAATGTGATAGCAGACTCATTATCCAGGACAAAACCACTGGAATCAGAATGGTCCCTAGACATACACTCCTTCCGGTGGATACTCAGGCTGGTTCCAGGTCTCCAGGTAGATCTATTCGCGACCCAACTCAATCACAAACTCCCCTGTTATGTGACCCCGAACCTGGACCCTCAGGCTTATGCCATGGACGCATTAACCCTGGATTGGAACCATTGGCAGAAGATCTACTTATTCCCACCAGTGAATCTTCTACTGAAAGTCTTACACAAACTCTGCTCCTTACACGGGGCAGTGGCTTTAGTGGCACCTCACTGGCCAAAGAGCAGTTGGTTTCCTCTCCTCCTCGAGTTGAAACTCCGTCCCTTCCGGATCCCACTCCCCAAACTGACCCAAGTGGTCCAAACTCGGACTGTGTCAGATTCCTCAAGGATAGCCAAAACCCTAACTTTGTGGATTTCATGAAGTTTGTAGCTCGTAAGGATGCGAACATCGACCCGGATAATGTCCTCTTTATAGAATCAGACAAAAGGGACTCTACGATTCGCCAATATGATTCGGCAGTTAAGAAACTAGCAGATTTCTTAAAGAATTCAGACCATACTGTTATGACTCCTAATTTAGCCATTTCCTTCTTTAGGGTCCATATTTGCCAAAGGCCTAGCAGCTAGCACTATAACCACCATTAAGTCAGTGTTGAAGAAGGTCTTCCTGGTTGGGTTTAACATTAACCTGGCGGATTCTTACTTCTCATCTATTCCAAAAGCATGTGCTAGGCTTCGACCTTCGGTTCGCCCACAAAAGGTCTCTTGGTCTCTGAATGATGTCCTCAGACTTGCCTCAGACACGGACAACGAATCCTGCTCCTATATCACTCTTCTTAGGAAGACTTTATTTATAACAGCTTTGGCCTCGGGTGCTAGAATCTCAGAACTAGCAGCTCTCTCACGAAACTCGGAAAACATCGATTTCCTCCCTTCAGGTGAAGTACTTCTTTCTCCAGACAGGGCGTTCCTAGCAAAAAATGAAGACCCCCAAAATAGGTGGTCCCCTTGGAAGATTATTCCTCTTCTCCAAGATACTTCTCTATGTCCAGTCACTACTCTCAGGGCCTTTTTAGCTAGGACTGCTACCCGATCGTCTGGCCCCTTGTTTATCAGAGAACAAGGAGGTACCATTTCCATTCAGGGTATTAGGCAACAGATCCTATACTTCATTAAACAAGCCAATCCGGGATCATTTCCCCATGCTCATGATATCCGGTCAGTAGCTACCTCCATCAATTATTTCCAAAATATGGATTTTGATGACCTTAAAAAGTACACGGGTTGGAAATCTCCTATGGTCTTCAAACGCCACTATCTAAAGTACTTACAGGCCCTTAAATACCCAACGGTTGCAGCTGGGAGCCGTATCTCTCCCCAGTGATCTCTTGTTCTTCCTTTCATCCATCTCTTTTCTTCTCCCTCCTACCCGCCACTCGCACCACGACGCCGCTTCCTTGGTGGTTCGTTAGCCCTAGTTTATTACATATTAGGTTAAGATGATTGTAACTTTTAATGTGTTTACCGTAAATTTAGTGTTGGGGTATTCTTAGCCATGTCAGTTTTGTTGCTTGTTGTGCTCTGATACTCGGAGGCTTCCTTGTTATCATGTTTGTTTAGCCTTACGCTCACTATGTCCTGTGGCTAGTTTATGATTCATGCTTACTTACCTTGATATAATATATGGTTTTCCTTACATGGTGTTCTTTTCTCTCTCCTCATTACTAGTTATTATTGGGCTTGGAAGGCATTCTCTGGTACATTTTCACCGGCCGCCACAGGTCGACCCAGAAAAGGGATTTTGACGAAGGAAAAATCTATTTCTGGGGAGAGACCTGTGGCGCCCGGTGAAACCCTTCCCTATTCTTTTGCACGATCCCACCCTTTCCTTTCCAAGCCATCATGTCCAATACAGAAGGATGTTGTTCAGATGGCGCTCGCGTCGGGGCATGGGTGGCGTGGCGCTGGTAGCATAGCTGGTGCCTCTGTATCGGCCCATCCCTTTGACGAAGGAATTAACTAAATGGAAGACAGCCTGTGAATAGTGGCTTTCACGCGCCTTTGCTTTATACACGACACCCACAAGGTGCTCGCGCGAGGGTAGTAACCTCTGCATTCCATGCTTTTATCTTTCTCTGGTATAATTGGAAGGTTTTATCAGAAAAGGTATCTTAGAAGGACCCCTTTTCACCGGGCGCCACAGTTCTCTCCCCAGAAATAGATTTTTCCTTCGTCAAAATCCCTTTATTATGTACATAAAGGTTACATAAACAAATCAGTTAAATTTGGAAATTTAACATTTGTATGGCTTAGATCTTTTGTGAATTCAACATTTTACTAATTCATGTTAGTCAATTAAAAAAGAATAATAGTAATAATAATAATAATAATAATAATAATCATTATTATTATTATTATTATTATTATTATTATTATTATTAACTAATTGATATTTTTGAATCAATAACTTTCCTATTGAGAAGTCTTCAATTTTCTATTCTAAATTTTACTCCATCAAATACTTAACCCTTTTACTCCCAAGGCTATTTGGAACTTTCCAACCCTTAACCCACAGGTGTTTTCCTTTTTCAAGCACATTTTGCAATATTTTTTTTTTTTTTTTAGATTGCGCTGACAGCCTTAATTTTTGTCATAGAGAGAGGTCAGGTTGGTGTCATTATTTTGGAAAATGCCTTAAGTTTCTCATAAAGTTATCAAAAATATGCAAAAAAAAAGCAAATAGCATTTTTTTTTGAAGGACGTACCGGTACGTCCATGGTGGTTAAGGGACGAGTTTTGTGAAACGTACCAGTACGTCCACTGGGGGTAGAAGGGTTAAAACATTCCTTATAATTTCTAGAAAGTTTTGTGCATACTATCTGATACCCTAATTTCCATTTGTTAAAGCCAGTTTCCATCTAAGAACGCTATTTTTTGCAAACTCGCGAATCAAATCTTTTGTTGATATAAAATCTATATTATTCATTTAGATCCCATGGTAAAACATTTTTAAAAACTGAATCTATTGAATGTGTGAGTGCTAGTTATTATTAATTTTCCTCAAAGAATTGCTATGAAAAGCAAAAAGAATTTTTCACTATATCCTCATCTAATACATAGAACGTTTTTATAGGATTTTTTATCATACGTTTCATTTTGCCTAATTTGTAAGAAGAGTAATTCATAAAATATTTTTTTCAGGATGCATTGGTCACCAGGAGGAGAGTAACAAATTTACGGCAAGAGTAATCTAGTATCTGTGACTTCATGTAAAAAATTACAGTACATGCCATGGTTTTAGGTGTGGAGAGAATTAATAACTCAAAATTCTTTTGTAGCTCTGCTTACGGCGAGGCTCTAAGTCCCTAGATATTGCCTAATTAATCTTAAAGTTAGCTGTTAGAATTCAACTGAAAGCTTAATATTTTTTTTATAAATCTTAAAATCAGTTGCTGTCGTTGCCATTTATTTTTCTTTTTACGTTATACTGATTAAGTCTTACTATTGTAACTGCTATTACCAGGTTTTATTTGAAAATTTTAACAAAGAACAAAGTGTTAAATTGAGTTAAACTTTATTTGCAACTTGAAATATCTCCTAATCCCCTCTTCAATAACTTTGACCACCATCTCAGTCTTTTGCTATCTTGTGTCATACTAAATTTACTAGAAGCCTCAATAATATATCTCGCTCACACTAATTTATTGCTGTCAGTTGAAAATTTTACTTACAATATTTTTTTTTTGTATTTATAGGAGGTATAAGAATGTTGGTAATATCTTGTTTTTTCAGGACTATAGAAAAGGGGTTATGATTTTCAGTTGTGTGCCAGCTTTTTTAATTAGATTTGACCATAATGCTTGTAAGCACATTTTGGGATAACACTTTTATGCTGCATGAATTTGTATTTCCGGATAATTGATCACTATAATTTCCTTGTAGCATTTGAAATAACTCAAACACTTGATCATAGTACAGTTATAAATAAGAAAACACATTTAGCTAAATTTTTTATTACTAATATTAAATAATTAGTCATTTTAGAAACAAGCATTTTGGTATCTTTAAGTCATTTTTTTTCTTTTTACAAAAATTTTGTAGAAAATCTTCAAACCAATTATATAATGTATGTTTTAAAATGATATATTACCATAAGTCTAGATATTTGGTCTTGACTTTACTTAATATATTTTTGTGACCTAAAGTTCAACTGATGACCAATTTCTCAATTAGAAGAGGTCCTACAGGTGAAGATCTTATTTGTTCAGTGATTTCTACTGTTGTATTTTTATGATACGGTTTTCTTGGCGGCACCTGAGGATATTGGACTATATTAGGTTTTTTTATCTTGTGTTTTAACTTATGGTATTATTAGGGTTTGTTTCTATCCTTAATTTCCATTAGGCCTTCTTATTCTATATATATTTGTAGGTCATTAAACTTTACCTTCAATTGAAACACACCATAGTGTAGGTTGACCAAGGAACCAGCCACTCTGAGACACTGCCACTAGAGAGTTACTGGGTTCTTTGACTGGTCAGATAGTACTACATTGGATCCCTCTGGTTACAGCTAATTTTTCCTTTTGCCTACACATACATTAAATAGTCTATCCTATTCTTTACACATTCTCCTCTTTCCTCATACACCTGACAATACTTGAGATAATGGAAAAATTATTTTTCACTCAAGGGGTTAACTACTGTACTGTAATTGTTCAGTGGCTACTTTCCTCCTGGTCAGGGTAGAAGAGAGACTTTAGCTATGGTAAGCAGCTCTTCTAGAAGGTCACTCTAAAATCAAACCATTGTTCTCTGGTGTTGGATAGTGCCACAGCCTCTGTACCATGGTCTTCTACGGTCTTGGGTTTGAATTCTCTAGCTTGAGGGTACAGTCAGGCACACTGTTCTATCTGTCTCCTTTTCTTTCCTCACTGGGCTGTTTCCTCTGTTGGAACCCTTGCGGTTGTAGGTTCTTACTTTTCCAGATATGGTTTAGCTTAGCTAGTAATAATAATGATAATATGCACCATGATGACATAAAACCTATAATAATTGTTATGCCTTTTTCTAGTTCTTTTAGATGCTGCATTTTTGTGAATAACCAAGTTTCAGCAGCAGTAATGTGATTCCACTTTTTCTACTCTGTTTGAAGTGAAGCTTGCTCATGATGTTGATTATTCTGGAGAATTGCACATGATATACATTATTTGCTTAAATCATAATTCTTACCTCATGTTAATTGATTGTTTTGTATATATAGTGGTAGATTTTACTAAGCTATCAAGATTATGTTGTTAGTAACTGATTGTATATGATGGTTCTTTCCAGAAAGTTATCCTCTCGGCAGATCTGTTGCGGAGAATCTATAGTCGGGTACTTAACCTAAAGTCTTCTGTAGTATCTTTTCATGGATCTTGCTGGACTGATATTTTATTATTTGTTAATTGTTGATGGTTTGATAAGTTGGAAATGTTAGTGTTATTTATGAGTTAAGGCTTTCTGATTATATATGTAGGTTCTGTCCAGAAAGTTATTCTCCCAGAGAATCTGTAGCTAAGTTGGCTTCACAGCTTACTTTCCTTTAGATCTCCAGTTTCCTGAAGGCTTCCAGTTTGTTTCCTCCCTAAGGAATAGTTCAAATTCTTTTGTTCCAGTGGTTACTTGAGGAATATAGTAAAATTTAATTTAGAACATTTCTAAATATCTGGATAATTAAATGGTTTGATAAAATCTACAGCAACTAATTAAATTAGTTCTTGAAAATGGCAATAATTTGTCTATGTTTCCAGGGATATTCATCCTAAGGAGACCACTATATCTGTACTACTAGGGTGGCACAGCCCACCCTCCCACATTATCCACCACAGATGGAGCTTCATAATGCTGAATCCCTTACTGCTGTAAATGGTTATGGTCTTCCATTATCGATCAAAATATTTTCCTTCATACCTAAGTTTGCAAAGGTTTTCAAGGCTTTTCTAAGTTTTAGGGTTATGTTGCCTTAAGGAAATTTTAGGCCATTCTAGCTTATAGTTTTGAAAGGGCCAGCTTGGTTTCAAGAGATTTAAGATATTTACTTTCTCTCTTTTAGGGGGTAATACGGCCTGGTTTGATGTATCTCCTTAAAGTAAATTCTGTTATCCTGTGTGTTTGTTCTTGGGTCTCTTCGAGTTATGTTTGGCATTCTTTGCCCTATATAGTAAGAGTTGTTGGTGAGCAATCCTTCTTTACATTTTTTTCAGGTAATTCTGTTGTCAAGATATATTTCTAGTCCCTTCAGAATATAAAAGGGCTCTTTTGTGGTTACTTTGTTTGAAAAGGTCTTGTAGAATGCCCCTGTTTTAAGAATTTTCTCTGGAGAAAAATTGGCTATTGGTTAATACCTTGATTTAGCAAGCTTTCATGATTGTACTCCTAGTTCCTATTTACTGAATAACTTCTTTTATAGCACTCCTTGGTCTATTGAATTATTCAAGGAACTCCTTAGTCATGGATTGTGGATAAATTCAGGCTCTACATGGTTTTATTTTCGGTTATTTGGGATGCTCGTTAGTCTATACAGTATTCTTTGAATCCTTTATCTATGGAGTTCTTCGAGGAGTTTCTTAATTCAATAAGTTATCTGGGGATCTTATTGGATTTACCCATTTTTATTATTCCCTCATTTGAAGAATGTTTTAGCGCACTTTTGTTTATTCAGGACACCACTTTGTCTATGAAGTTATTTGTGTCTTACATCCAGGTAGTTATAAACCTTCTCAGTCTTTGAAGTTATTCTGGACAGTTTAATCTTGATTGTTATTTAGAATACTTTGGGGTTGTTTTGAACACTCGCTGGACAATGAAGGGATCTAGAAGTTATTTGGAACACTTTATTATTGCCTATGCAGTTATTTGTCAATGGATTTGAGCTACACACCTTGGTCTAAGGAGCTATTTTGTGTACTCATTGGATTATTTCATGTCACTCACGTTTGTCTGATTTCTATTCAAGTAATTCCTTGTTTTTCTTTTTTCAATCACACTTGTTTTCAAGAGTTAATTTAGGTTACAGAGTTATGTGGTATTGCTCTGTGAATGAAGATCTGATTGACAGAATCTTTGTAATTGATGGATTCAAGATTTATACACATTTCCAATAATTTTCTTTATCTTTCGGGGAGATATTTAAAAGAGAATTTCTGTTTTAATGGAATTCAAGGTATGTTCTTCACATGTAGCACCTTAAGTTTTTCTTCTTTTGCTATCTGATGATTGATCATAACATTGGTGAGACATTTGCATCATATCCCCTTTTGATTCTTGAATAATAAAACAGTAAAAGCATAATATTCTGTAAATCTCTTGTATATTGATTATTAACTTATGGTTTTCTTTTATTGCAATTCTATTTTCTAAGGATGAAAATAAACTAGAATTCTTCTTTTGATTTACATGTGAAAGATAAGGAAATAGTATGGTGTCCTGTATATCTTATTTGTTCATGTGTGAATAACTATTGAATATTACTCAAATTTCCACCCAATACCCATCTTCCCTTTGACATTTATTTGTATTGCTATGCAACAGTCTCTCTCTCTCTCTCTCTCTCTCTCTCTCTCTCTCTCGCTATGCAACAGTCTCTCTCTCTCTCGCTATGCAACAGTCTCTCTCTCTCTCTCTCTCTCTCTCTCTCTCGCTATGCAACAGTTTCTCTCTCTCTCTCTCTCTCTCTCTCTCTCTCTCTCTCTCTCTCTCTGACTACATGAATATGCCTTGAAGATAACATGCTAATTGTTAAAAGTAAATGGAGATTTCGTTCACTTTTTCAAATAAGGTTGAATTATGAAGAAATTCTCTTTTATTACAACCTGATGCTTTCCTTCAATTTCAGATCTCCCATTCCCCATCCTTGATCCTTCCTTATCCCAAATTTGGAAATGTTATAAGAAAAACAAGAGACTTGCCTCATATGGCTGATGTGTCTCCCACTGCCCCCCTCCTCTTTGAGCATCAGCATTTTCCATTTTATTCTTCACCACTAAAAAGGCTAAAGAGTCCATGAGGTAGATTCTGATCTTAACTAGAGTAATCACTTGTTCTTTTAGACTGTTATTTTTTCCCCATGCACAGAACTAGTTCATTCTTTTACTGGTGTATTGAGAGCTGTAGCTCAATGTGTTAGCTTGAATATATTGTTCTTGTCAAAGGCCAACAGCCTATTCTGGTAAACATGTTGGACTTTCATCTGCTTATTGATCCAGATGTTTTGTCAGTGCAGGTTTAACAATGACAGCTTAAGTCTTGAAAAATTTATGTCTGTGTTATACCATTATTAACTTGCTCAAAAGCCTCAAATTCTTTAAGGTTGTAAATTTATTATAAAATTTTAGAATTGATATAAATGATTTTGTCTAAATCAAATATTTTAAAATGTTTAAGAAGCTTGTATTGTAGAAGGTTATAATGTCAAATGTACAGGTTTTAGTACTGTCATTTTCATTTCTAGCAAAGATGTATGCACTTGTGTCAATGAAAAAAACATCAAATTTGTTATATGTGTAATGTTAGTAGTGGAAACTCTATCTAATGTAAAAGGATTGTGATTCAATGGGCTCCAGAGATGGTTATGCTCATTTTGAAGTTAATTTGTAATTGATGGTAACTGCTATTTCCAGACCTTTTCATAAAAACTTTCAGTTCAAGTATGATTATCATGTTAAAGATTAATTGAAAGGTTACTAACGTAAGTGTTTCAAGGAATTTGGTAAGAGGGCCATTTTTAAGTCTTGCATTTCAGAACTTTTTATTATGGCGAGATATCTGGGCTTTCTGAAAAGGTGCACAGCTCGATTCATAAATTCCATTTTGTTTCTTGGCTCGTGTCATTTGTGCCTATGACATAAAGAAGGGATAAATAACACTTTTATCATTTTTAGACGAATTGTGTAATTAAGTTTTTGAATATCTTGTTGTTGCTGCGAAAGTTGTCCGGATGTGTATGAGTGTCTGTGTTTTTAAAGGGTGTGAAAACTGATGTGGTATGAAGAATAGGTTAATAAATTGTTGACAAAGAATTGCGTCAGGTTTGTATGTGTTATGTGCGAAGTTAACTGGATTTATGGTAAAGATTTTTTATATTTCCGTACATTGGTCAGGGTATGAAAGTGCCATTTCCATAAAATTGCTTTGCTTACGCAGCCTCATAACCTATTTTAAAGATGCATTGATTTCTGGGTAGGTTTTTGGTTAATGCAATACTGATGTGCATAATTAGTCCTGTTGTCAAACAGTATCCTTCCTCGAGGAAAATTCATAACATTGTAAAAGACATAATAGGTTTTTTACACTTGCAAAATTCACAATAATTGGAATATCGTATTCAAAACTTTGTTAATGCCCTAAATATAGATCATTCATATTATGCTTTACTCCCGTTTTTTATCTCTTTATTTTTATGTTTAGATATCTTGTCAATGTATTAAAATTGTAAGATTATTAGATTACCATATACCGTACACTAGGTCGTGGGCAAGTTCATACCAGTCATTTTAGATTTAGTTTGTTAGATTGCCAGAGTTTCGGCCAGATTTTATTTTAATTCATTGGAGATAAGTGGTATCAATCAATTTATCTTTTATGAAACTAGCTTGAACATTGACTAGAATTCTAATAATTAGAATAATTCACAATTAGAACATGGATAGTTATCAAAGTAATAACAAACCATACCCATTATTTGAAATGAGAAATTTACAAATTTTCATATTGAAAGAGGGTACAATTCAAAATGTTACAGTAAAATATTAAAGGTTATGTCTTTCGATGTATCTCAACGTTTTAATCTTGCCGACAACAAAGTACCCACTATTGACCCTATAAGTAAAGAAATGATTTCTGTGCCCACACCCTTCAGGGATAGCATTGGTTTAGTTTTTAGCACTTAAAGGGATCGTCAGAGCTCACTCGAACTAAAGTAGCTTTTCTATTAAATTGAGAATTACAAGATTAGATTAAAAATGACTGATGGATCTGCAAAAGTAATGAAAATGAAATATGGGAAATTGCATATTGTATAATGTAGCTACCTTTCTTTTTCCACAATGCATTGAAATATTGTAACACACACTCTCTCTCTCTCTCTCTCTCTCTCTCTCTCTCTCTCTCTCTCTAAGTAAGTAAGTAAGTAAGTAAGTAAGTAAATATAAATAAATAAATAAATAAATAAAAAAAAAAAAAGAGTAGCCATTAGTGCACTTCACATGATTATCTGTTGGCATTATTTAATGGTTCCTTTAGGCCCTACTGTAACTCTACTAGCTTTATAGCCTTTAATTTTACATCATCCATTATTGCCTTCATTCTTCCATTTTGCCATCCAAGCTCCTATAATTTTACTTCAGAGTGTGCTTGTACGGTTCCCCCCCCCCCCCCCCCCGGTTGCACTTTAGTGCTGAATAGCCTCACAGGGCCAGGTGCAAGGCCATATTCTTAGATTCAATCCAATCTCCATTTAAAAAAACTTTGATCATAATATTCCCTGTCAAATATATTTTTCTTAATTTCTAATTAGTAACGAGATCAACTGTCTTTAAGCCCACTTTACTCTAGGATGGATATTTATTGCACATCAGTATAGGAAAATTATTAAAATACAATAAACTTTTATCCTTTGTACAGTATCAGTGTCTGATTTAATTGTGACAAGATTTTGCAAATATTGAATGTTGGGACTTTGTGCTTTGAAAGTGTTATGAATTCCACTGGAAGGAATGAGGGATTGTCGTGCTAGTATGGAATGATTGGTGTGAGATGCTTTTGGAGAAGTCGAGTCGTTCTTTTGCCTATTTCCCTTCAAAAGATCAGGTTCCAAGGTAGACAAGGAAGTCAGGTTTTTTTTTTTTTTTTTTTTTTTTGTCAGTGTTCCCTTGAAGAAGTCAGACAAAAGATTTTAGTTAGTTTTTTTTTATGTAGATGGGTATGAAATAGGATGGCAGGTTTTAGAATTATGGTGGGTTTTGCATTGTAATTTATGTAGTGTAGCTTATGAAGAAATTTGATTCAACTATGTGAAAAGGTGAAAAATATTCTACAGTATATCTATTATCAAGTACAACACCCAGTAAGTCAGCCCATTGGCAAGCTTCAAACTTGAGTTTCTTTAAAAAAGAGGATTTTCCAAGAGTAGAGTCATCAGCTTCAGTAAGCAAAGCAAAAAAATTTGTTATAAGTTTTTTGGGCTCAAGCCATGGCGTCCTGATGGAAGGTTCCTTTTTGGTAGCTTCCTTGGGTATAAGACTACTAAGATATTCCCAGAGAATTTAACCACAGGTTATCACAGAATTCTAACTTCTGGAGCGAGTATCTCAAAGGTTTCCCTTTAAGACATCGTAATACAACAGGGGACGCGCATGTCTGAACGCGCCACATAGCTATCTTCACCCCGAACAGAGTTAATGCTTCGGTGTGTAAGGACTGAGAATAGCTGGGAGCCGTTCCACAGCTAATCTCACTCGTGGCTACTACTGATACTCGAGACGTAAACAAACGGACGCCATTGCTCTAATGACGTCACGCCCGTCTCCATCCTTTGTTTAGTAGCTGCCCTACTTAGACGGATTTTCCCTGTGTTAACTTTATCGTTTTGCATCTTCGCTATGTCGTTACCTTCAGCCTCGCCTTCTTCTGGAAAGTTGAGTACAAGGTTCCAGTATTGTTTAATTAAGCTCTGGCCGTAAAGTAAATATTACTTTTCGAGATAATTGCGGTTTTGTGGCAGAGCTGTGCCTCTACCGGACCCGCCATTTTATGGCGTCGTTGTTGTTATGCATGTCTTATTTAGTTAGCCACAACAACGTTTCCGGCCTTATATACTAATCGATTACATTAGTTTATTTAGTCTTCATAGCTAGGAACTTTTATATCGTGTTTAGACGCTTTTTATCGGTCATCGATTGACCTCATACCAGTCGGCTACTATAGCCCCCAGGCCAGGAGCCTACATACAAGTGTTCATGCATGATTTATTAGTGATCCTAGACTAAGTTATGAAGATAGTGGCATTATTTTACAATACTTTTGACAGTGATGCAAATGTTTTCGCCTTCAGGGACCATATAGGGGATAGGCTAGTCAGTGACTCTTTCTAGCCTAACCTAATGATAGGACCCCTATATGCTTCCTTCATCCCCTGCCTTGGCATTCCCTCTATTTAGCCTTGATTCCTTTTCTGAGTAAAGGGATTAATTGTCTAATAGAGTATATATCGCCTCTCTGTCCTCCTTAAAGGAATGAACGCCCTTTAGGGTTGCGTCCGAGAGTGAGGTTAGGCTATCCCTACCTCTTTGGCTAGGATAGTCTATGACTTTCCTGCGATAGCGATATGTCTTCTTCCTTTCCTAGTTCAGGACTCTTAGCCCTGCTCTAGGTTAGGTTAGGAAGGTTTCTCTGTTCCATGCTGAAACTGTACTCTTGCACCGTTTTAGCTGATCTGCCTGATCTTAGGTTAGGGAGTGTCCTCCCTTTCCTTAGTGGCCGCTCTGGTACAGAAACCCTTCCTGGGAAGACTTCTCTCTTCTCCCTCCCCACCTATCTCTTGTATAGTCTAGCCTATGCTTAGGTTAGTTTATACCCATCTGTCCCCTGTCCTACAACTCCTCCTTAGGGTGGAATAGTAGGGCTACCCGAGCTTCCTTGTGCAGTCCGCTCTGGTACATATACCTTCATAGTGTCCTATAAGGTTAGTTACTAGTATAGTTCTGCATATGGGAGTCTCCCCCCCCCCCTTTGGGTGTTCCCTAGCCCTCCCTTGGGCTACCTCGCTCCCGGTCCCTAGTGACCCCTGCTCATGGATGTTAGAGCCTGCCTCTATCATGGGTACACCCTCTCAGGGAGGGGGAGGGATGTCTGGAATCCTGATGGTACTTCCTACATCCCTTCCCCCCTCCCCCCTGTCTCTCTCCCTATCCGGGTGCCGGTCTCTTGCCGCCTCTACTGTCGGCAATACCTGCCTCCTACTTGGTGACTCTTCCTAACCTTGCCGCCAGCCCCCCGTGTACCGAGGGACCGCCGGCTGCCGCCGGCTACTATCGGCGGCTCTCCTCCTCCTAGCTTGTCGTCCGCTTGCCGGTCGGCCGCCGGAGTGCCGGCATATACTGCCGGCAACCCGGTACAGCCTTAACCATCCTTATCCCAGTCACCACTCTGGCATCCTCCGACTGCCGGAGCCGCCGCTCCCTTACGGCGTGCCGCCGTTGTGCCGGCGGCCGCCATCCTGGTATTTGACTGACTTTGAACATTGTCTGTCCTAATGCCAGAATCTATGCTGGAGCGAGCTCCGGCAAGCCGGCGGCTTGCCGGATGCCCCGGAGGCGTCAAGAATACTTGCACCCCCTTCCTGTAGCTATCATAAGACAATGATAGCCCTATATCGCAAACAGATAAGCTGTTTCTGCTATTAAGATCAGTACCTAGTACTGCTCTATTAGTGATCATGCTGTCTCTTTGCATTCTTCTAATTCCAGCATGCTATGTGCATCTTAGCACGGCTGGTTGCCAGAAGCAGTTACCTTTTTAAATGAGGCCTTCTGGCCCTTAACTGGGAACCGAATGAATTCGGTCCCAATCTTGTCCTTGGATTTTTCCATGGAATTCCAAAATACTTGGAGTTCTAAGGAATTATATCCGGTGCCCTCGGTCACTCGGATTATCCAGGGACCAAGCTTATGGTAACCAGCCGGGCGAGATGCATGGAGCATGTTCTCCTTTACTATTTTCATTCTCTATGCATCACACCTTCATTAAGTTAAAATTAATAATTAATATTAACTTAGTTTAAGAGCCATTCTTATGACTCCCCCATACTCATTTTCTCTTTCTTCCACAGGAGGAGCAGATGAAGTGTGATTTCGCCTTCTGCGCTGTGAAACGCCCGCAGTTTTACGGGCATACGGCTTGCAGGACTCACGCCCCTTGTGCAGACAAGAAAGGGGATTTGAAGTTTTGGAATCCACTGGATTGTACGGTCTGTCAGGCTCACCTAGTTGAGGCCTTCCATAATCCTCCCTCAGCGGAGATTAGAGACATTTCTCGTGAAAAGCTGCGCAAGTGGGTGCGTGGCTTCCAGAAAAATGCTACCGGACCGTACCTGGCCACCGAAGAACTGAGGTCACTATTGTTCCCTAAGGCCTCCCCTGACTCAGTGGTACCCAAAGACGTGATCCCCACTGTCCAAATTACGGTGGAACCTGATGTAGTCATGGCTCAGTCCATGCACGAGTGTCGTTTGGATTCCGAAGATGACGAACAGATTTCGGATGTCTCGGAAGACACGGAGAAAACTCTTATGGCTCAAGGAGCCGAAGATGACGAAGACAAGGTGGAATACACCGAGTCGGAGCAAGAGGTCGCTCCCCCGTCCATCCCCCCTCCTACTCCTACACCGACGGAAATGTCTATTCCGTCTACCTCCTCGACTCCGGATCCTTCTTCTTCCACTCAAGAATTGATCCGACTGATTAGAGCCGTCATGGACGACAGGCTGAAGGAGAACCAGGAGTCCATCAGGTCGATGATAGGATCCAGAGAGCCGAAGAAGATTTCGGTCAAGGATCTCCCCGCTTGCTCTCATGCCAACCCGTGGAGGTATGCAGAGCATATGGTTATTGCGACCGGCAGGATCTTTGTCAGTGATAAGATCGGCACGGTCCCTTTGGAAGATGTGGAGTTCTTCCCAAGCTTTGAGGCCTACCCGGACTGTTACGTCCGGCTTCGTTCCGAACCTGCCTCGAAGGAAGAGACCGAACCTAAGGAAGAGATAGTGTTCGATCTCGCAAAGGCCCAGGCTATGCTAGCCTCCGCATTCAAGAGTAGAGGCTTTACCTGCTCTAAGCTTCCGGCATTGAGCAAGAAGCACCCTACTTACGTTGCACCTGAAACTGCGGTTCTTCCATTCTTGGAAAAGGCCTTAGCCGCATGCCTTAAAGCGGCGGACGAAGGGAAACCCTGCCCTGCACTGGAGGAGTGCAGACCCTTCTCCATCGTGACCCCCCCTGACGCTCGACACTGGAAAGATGTTCAACATACTTTCGTCGTGGGAAGGCTCGATCCTGACGTCGCCGGACGTCAGTTTAATGAAGACCTCCCTAAGCTCAACGATCACCTCCTTCGTCGGGAACAAGACACGAAGGAGAGGCTTGCGGCATCTCTTTCTCATCAAGTCCAACTTGAAGTTATGGCCTGTGACACTAGAGTACCAGACCACTACATGGTACTCTCCAAATCCCACTTACTGACTGTAATGAAGGACTTGTACCACTTCATAAAGGCTCGAAGAGCCTGTCGTGAATTCGTGTTCGCCGGTGCCACCGTGAAACACGAACCCCGGAGGCTGATTTCCTCCAACATCTGGGGAAAGCACCTTTTTCCTTCTGACCTTGTGAAGGAAATCACTGACAGAGCCGCCACGGAGAATAGGAACCTTCTCCACAAGTGGGGCATGTCCAGGAAAAGGAAACCCTCTCAGGACGACGGACCTCAGCCTAAGAGGAAACCCCAAAAGTCAAAACCCCAGCAACGTCAGCAAAGACGTCAGTTTCCGGGACCTGCTACCTCCCAAGTGGTTGCCCAACCACAACAGACCTTTCAATTGGTCCCCCAACCGGTGTTGTCACAGTCACCGGTCTTCACCCCTGCCTTTGAGCAACAATCAACTACCTTTCATGCCAAAGGTAGAGGCTCATTCAGGGGTGCAAGCAAAGACGCATCTCGCCGTCCCTCCAGAGGTAGAGGAGGAAAGGGAGCTAGCGGCCGAGGCAGCAAGTCCTCGGGACACCAGAAGCAATGAAGTGCTTCCGGTGGGAGGAAGACTCCGCCAATTCCAGGATCGTTGGACCTTCGATCCCTGGGCACACAGCATCGTCAAGAAGGGTCTAGGCTGGAGTTGGACTCAACCACCCCCAATCTTCCAGCAATTCTTCCAACAATCAACCCCCCTTCTGGAAGAATATGTTCTAGACCTCTTGAACAAGAAGGTGATAAGGAAGGTAAAGTCCACCAGGTTCCAAGGGAGACTGTTTTGTGTTCCCAAGAAGGACTCAGACAAACTCAGAGTCATTCTGGACTTATCCCCCCTCAACAAGTTCATAGCGAACAACAAATTCAAGATGCTGACGCTTCAACAAATAAGGACCCTTCTGCCTCAAGGTTCCTATACGGTCTCTATAGACCTGGCGGATGCCTACTGGCACGTTCCAATGAACCATCACGCTTCCTCCTACCTAGGATTTCGACTCCAAAGGAAAAGCTACGCCTTCCGGGCCATGCCCTTCGGCCTCAACGTGGCCCCTCGGATCTTCACAAAACTGGCGGATGCCATAGTACAACAACTCCGCCTAAGAAACGTCCAGGTGATGGCCTACCTCGACGACTGGCTAGTCTGGGCTCCATCGCCCGAAGAGTGTGCAAAGTCTTGCAACGAAGTTACCCAGTACCTAGAACACCTGGGATTCAAGATCAACGAGAAAAAATCTCGCCTCTCTCCAGCTCAGAAGTTTCAGTGGTTGGGAATCCACTGGAATCTTCAGTCACACCGCCTTTCCATCCCCCAGAAGAAAAGGAAGGAAATAGCAGGGTCTGTCAAGCGACTACTGAAATCCAAACGCATTTCAAGACGACAGCAGGAACGAGTTCTAGGCTCTCTACAATTCGCCTCAGTGACAAACCCAGTGCTTCGTGCACAGCTAAAGGATGCCGCGGGAGTCTGGAGACGCTCGGCATCCATCGCTCGAAGAGACCTCAAGAGACGGCTTCCAAACAGACTGCGACGCCTCCTAAAGCCGTGGTCGGAAGAAAAGGCCCTGAAAAGGTCCATTCCTCTCCAACACCCTCCTCCATCACTCAACATCCACACGGATGCCTCACTGGAAGGTTGGGGAGGTCACTCCCACCAGAAACAGGTTCAAGGTACCTAGTCTCCACTATTCAAGACGTTCCACATAAACATCTTGGAGGCCATGGCGGTCCTTCTAACACTGAAGAAGTTATCCCCGCCGCCCTCGATCCACATCCGTCTAACCCTAGACAACTCGGTGGTAGTTCGTTGTCTCAATCGCCAAGGCTCAAGATCGCCCCAGATAAATCAGGTGCTTCTCCCAATCTTCCGTCTGGCAGAGAAGAAGAAGTGGCACCTGTCTGCAGTTCACCTACAAGGATTCCGCAATGTGACAGCGGATGCTCTATCTCGGACAAACCCGATAGAGTCGGAATGGTCTCTAGACGCAAGATCGTTCTCCTTCATCTCTCACCAAGTCCCAGAACTTCAGATAGATCTCTTTGCAACGAGCGACAACAATCAACTTCCTCTGTACGTAGCCCCGTACGAGGACCCCAAAGCAGAAGCAGTGGACGCCATGTCACTGGACTGGAACAGATGGTCCAAGATCTACCTGTTCCCTCCCACCAACCTTCTGTTGAAAGTCCTCTCCAAACTGAGAACCTTCAAAGGGACAGCGGCCCTAGTGGCTCCCAAGTGGCCCCGGAGCAACTGGTACCCCCTGGTCCTGGAGCTGCAGCCCAAGCTGATCCCTCTCCCGGGCCCAGTTCTCTCTCAACAAGTACAGAAGTCGACTGTCTTCGCTTCATCATCGAAAATCAAGGACCTTCATCTCATGATTTTCTCTCCCTTGCCGCAAAGAAGAGGTTTGGGATCTCGAAGAAAAGTCTATACTTCCTAGAGGAATACAAGACCGAATCCACGAGACGGCAATATGAATCATCCTGGAGGAAATGGGTCTCCTTTGTCAAGACAAAAAATCCTAAAGAAATCACGATTGATTTCTGTATGTCCTTCTTTATTCACCTTCATGGACAAGGATTAGCAGCCAATACGATTTCAACCTGCAAATCGGCCTTGACTAGACCAATTCTATATGCTTTCCAAATTGATCTGTCCAACGACATCTTCAACAAACTACCAAAAGCATGTGCTCGCCTACGTCCAGCACCCCCACCGAAACCGATCTCCTGGTCACTAGACAAGGTACTCCATTTCGCCTCCAACTTGGACAACGATTCATGCCCCCTCAAGGATCTGACTCAGAAAGTTATATTTTTATTTGCTCTCGCTTCGGGAGCTCGAGTCAGCGAAATAGTGGCATTATCAAGAGAAGAAGGACACATCCTGTTTACCGATTCAGGAGAAGTGACCCTCTCCCCTGATCCGACGTTTCTCGCTAAAAATGAATTACCCACCAAAAGATGGGGCCCTTGGAGAATATGCCCCCTGAAGGAGGATGTCTCTCTATGTCCAGTAGAGAGCCTCAAGGTCTATCTTCGCAGAACTTCGAACTTTGGTGGAGGCCAACTCTTCAAAGGAGAAACATCGGGCAGCGACCTGTCACTGAAACAATTAAGAGCGAAAATCACCTACTTCATTCGCAGAGCGGATCCGAACAGTACACCCGCTGGTCATGATCCTAGAAAAGTGGCATCTTCTCTGAATTTCTTTCAGAGCATGGACTTTGAAAGCCTTAAAAACTTCACGGGCTGGAAGTCCTCGCGAGTTTTCTTTAAACACTATGCGAAACAAGTGCACGAAGTCAAACATTTTGTGGTAGCCGCAGGTAGTGTTATGAAACCTGCACCTAACTCTGCGTAGAACAGTGAGTTACTTGGGACTCTAACTCTTCGGGTGCCTATGTTGACCCTCGAGCGATTCATAGTGATGTCGAAAAACACTTAGTGCTTTTATAACTGTTCTTATCCCAGGTGAAATGTCATAGTGTCACACAAGTGCCGCATGCCTTGAGCATGATGTGTTTTATTTAAAGACTTGCGTTCCTCGAGAACGAGTACCTACTAATATCCTGAAATTCCTTTTCAGATTCAAGAGCAAGCCTTTAATTTCTATGTACATTATTATTACTGTAAATGAACTTTACTTTTTGGCTGTAAATTATTTAATTTCTGCATTGTGAAATAAAATTTCTATTTTATTACTTGTGCGTCTCTATCAGCTCCTACTTACTATGAAATACATACCTGTCATAGTTTTATTTATTCCTCCTTTCTTATGGTTATGAAGAATTTAAGATGTTTAATCCTAAATTATATTCACCCTGACTAAGTAAGGTTCCTACACGAATACTTACTTCTGATAACCAAGAGATGAACTCTATACACAGTGTCCAACCACCACTGGTCTAATTCAGAATGTTCCTATACAAATACCAAACATTCCGCTTCATCTCTAAGTTCTTCAAGTTCTTCTCTCAGGATGAATAGCCCTTCAATACCATTTTGACGTCGGCATAGCCCATGGGAACTTCACTGCCAAGGGGGGCAGGAAACTTCGTCCCTATGGTTCTTTATCTAAGATTACTTTGCTGTTTTGTCAATGCCTAGGCACTTAATACTGGGGGAAAATCTACCACGATACATTGATTCTCTGGTACTCTTCCATCAGGACGCCATGGCTTGAGCCCAAAAAACGGATTTTGAGCGAAGCGAAAAATCTATTTTTGGGTGAGATAGCCATGGCGTCCTGATGGACCCTCCCTACTACTTCGTCCAGTTTTGTTCCCACCCTGTGCTACTGTATCATGGTGATGGGCAGCAACTGGCTTCAGGATGAAGACGGGCGTGACGTCATTAGAGCAATGGCGTCCGTTTGTTTACGTCTCGAGTATCAGTAGTAGCCACGAGTGAGATTAGCTGTGGAACGGCTCCCAGCTATTCTCAGTCCTTACACACCGAAGCATTAACTCTGTTCGGGGTGAAGATAGCTATGTGGCGCGTTCAGACATGCGCGTCCCCTGTTGTTTTACGATGTCTTAAAGGGAAACCTTTGAGATACTCGCTCCAGAAGTTAGAATTCTGTGATAACCTGTGGTTAAATTCTCTGGGAATATCTTAGTAGTCTTATACCCAAGGAAGCTACCAAAAAGGAACCTTCCATCAGGACGCCATGGCTATCTCACACAAAAAGAGATTTTTCGCTTCGCTCAAAATCCGTTTTTGAAATAGCTCCTCATATAATCTTAAAAATGTATTAGAGTAAAAAGATCACTTGAAATTTTAATATTTGCCTAAATATTATAGATTATCTGGGATTACTGTGTACTGTATTTAAATTAAAAGTTTTGTATATAAATTTATATACATTGAAAATATCTTTAGAGAGCAGATTCTTCTCTTGATTTTAGTTTTGTGGTATCAATTATGGGATTTGCAGAACTATCTAAGGAGAAAATTTCAGTCTTCATAAAGTCACGAGAAATGAACGATGGAATACAGTATTGTAATTTGTCTTTTGTTCAAAGAGATTTGAGTTTGAAGCTTCGTTCTTTATTAGTACTGTATAGGTTTTCCTAACAATAATTAACTTGCGTAGAGGTTATAATTCCAGGTCCTGTGTTTCTCCATTACAAATGATTCTAGTTTCTTTTTCATGTATTATGAATTAAAATTCACAATGAATTCATCATTATTAAATTTCATTATGATGGTGAACTGCTTGGTATTATTAATAATTACAGTAAGTATTTAATAATCTAAAGATATATTTGCCTTCGTGGGTACTTGCTTTCAGCTACCTTACTTTGATAGGTGTTCAAGAACTCAGAGGCGTTCGTGTTCCAAACATTACTAAAATAATATCTGTTAGTATCTGTTCATCTTGTGCCAGTTTTCAGTAGAAAATATCATACTTTGCAAACGTGATTTACATTTGCGTTTGAACTCATTCTGCTAACTTTAAAGTTCTTTTAAACTTCATTTCAGTCTGTTAAGGACAAAAGTCCAGAAAGTATCAAATTATTTGAATTACTAAAAATAGCTTGATTCTTACTCTTGTGACCATAACTTGTTGCAATATATTAAGTTACACAGGACTTGCGTAAAATACGAAATACATAATAAAGAATCCTCTCCATTGATTATTGGCTGATGATGATACCTTAGTCAGGGAATATATGCTCTGATAGTATAGTAAGGGACTATAAGCCGAGGATAGTACAGTAATAGATTATAAGATGAGGGGTGTAATATACGAGTCGTAGATACTTATGAGATGACGATAGTATATTAGGGACTCAA
The DNA here is from genome assembly GCF_036898095.1 of Palaemon carinicauda. Taxonomy (NCBI): domain Eukaryota; kingdom Metazoa; phylum Arthropoda; class Malacostraca; order Decapoda; family Palaemonidae; genus Palaemon; species Palaemon carinicauda. The sequence continues at coordinate 115,706,042 of NC_090734.1, read as the reverse complement.
ATGCTGAGGGTAATATATTGTAGTAAGGAATTATAAGCTAAAGATAATAGTGGGTGGGGTTGATGTTTTTTAATTTTACAGGTGTATAAGACATACTCGTAAGAGTATTGTATAATTTTGGGTTACTGGTTGTAGGCCAAAATTTGATATACTGTACAGGTATATGAACTTGGAATTAAAACTTACCGGTAGTTTACTGAACCTCAAACTGTAGGGAAATATTGAATTGGAATCATATATTTCATCAGCATGAAAAAAGAAAGTCATTTTCATAAGGTTATTAAGTGTCATTAGCTTTATAAATTGTTATAGGTTAGACTTGCTTTTTCTAGGGTTTGTATTTGAAAACTTTATTACACAGCTAAAGTGATTCAGGTGTCCATGTGTAAGATGAATGCGTACTTCGGTCCGATCTGACTGTCTGCTGGGAGAAGTAGCAAGGATGGTCAGGGCAGTAGCCTTGCATGTCTTCTTCTCTTTTGCCCGACTCAATCATGTGCATTAAATGGGACGAGACAGGGAGGCAGATTTAGCATTTGTGAATCTTGTCTGCTTTTGAGTGAGCTTCAGGTGTCTGTAGTAATGGATCGTTCTGAAATTGCACAAAGGCTTGAAAGTAACCCTTTTACTCCTAGATATTTCATTTGTTTTCAATTCAAGAAATATTAATGACTATAACTATAAACACTGAAGTCTTTTGTATAGTAATGTAAATAGTGATATAAATGTTTTACCATCTAACTTCGGGTGAGCTCCGAAATATTCCTGAGGTCTTTAAATTACAATCCTGATGTCATTGTTTGTAAAATTATCAATAAAACATTAGAAAAAAAGATAAGGAAAGCATTCCTTAGAAAAAAAAATTGCAGTAGTTTCTGGTTACTAGGTGGGACAGGGGATGGCCTTGGTGGGCTTTCCTTTTTTTCTTTCTTTTTTTTTTATCAATAATTTTATCATATAGAGAAAGCACTGCTTACTTATACAATCATGAAATGTGTAACCTCAAATGGAGCAGGTGAAAAAAAAAAAAAAAAAAAAAACTTACACTGACCACATGGAAGATGCCTCACCCAAGAGCCTTCCTTGGTCGAATCGTGACCTTAATGAATCTAGCGCATTTAAAGCTTTCATAAAATGGGGTTTCATGAATCTGATGCATATGTCATTGACTTCTTAGTGTTTTTTTTTTTTTGTTTCCATTAAACAGTACAGTATACCCATAAACTGATGACACTGAAACCTGTCTCATGTTTGGCATTCAATCTTCTACAATAAAAGTATCTAGCAAACTTGTAAGTTTTAATTTATCCAGTGTTAATTAGTAGCTTTGATTACGTAGGTATACTTTTGTACCTAAAATTTGAATATGATAGATTCAACATTGAATTAGAGGCTTTTGAGGAATATCTACTAATGGAAATATCAAGGCCATTATTTATCAAGACTTAAGTTTGGAAAAAAAAGAACCTACTTGACAGACAACTGGGTTAATAAGTAGACTAGTCCAAAATGAAATACTAGACATGTTAGGCCATCTTGATGTTCAATATATCTTAAAACACGTACTGCAGCTCTCATCCTCCCAGTGGTGGGTACAGAGTGAACAAACTGTGTATGTTGTGGATCAGTAACAGTCCAAATGGACAAGTGACTTAGTTAAGAAAAAGGACTACTTCGTGAGCCTTTTGGTCCACTTATCATGGGGAATAGGCATTTGCTGGTACTAAAAGAGGTAGGGGGCCCGTTTAGGGAGAACACTTATGTGGGATTTTATGTGGGGAGAACACTCTTATGTGGGAAGAATACCCAAGTTGTTACGTTTTCTTTTTTAATTATCATTCCAGGTTTTCTTTTAATGTATCAGGTTAACTAAATTAAAGAAATTAATACTTTTTGTGGATTTTATTTCGGAATTCTTATGATGTTACAATGTTCAAGCATGGTGAAAATATCTTTCATCAGTTTGATGATGTTCTATATCTTTACAAGATTACTGAACATATTAATTTAAAATGTCTCTTACATAAAGCAAATTGATGTATGAAATGAAGCAATAAATTTTTGTTTGTGGAAAGTCCTGTGGGCACACTGGTAACAGGCTCCAGAATAAGAAAGTATTTGTTACAATCAAGGTGCGTGACAAATTGAACTAGATGAATGCCAACAAAACAAAACTTTTAAGAGTTAAAAATTTGAAATATTTTGTTGTATATAATAGTCATTACTCTATAAAGTCTATTGCAAAAGAATAATTGGTATAGACAACAGTACTGTACTTGAAGATACAAGAGCAACAGTTCTGAATGGGAAAAAAGTGACATACCACTGGTAGATGCCACAACATTTTTACGTCAGTAATGTAGGCATTCAGTACCAACCAAGGTTCATTATAGTCATGGAATGGGAAAGAGTTCATTCATGATATTAAGTACATGATACTTGAATAGCTAATTATTAACTTCTCCAAAACAGAAATGAGACATCAAATATTACTAACAATGTGAGCCTGATCCCATTAAATTGGACTTCCATGGAAATAGTCTACTGAACAAAGGTGGTTCTGAGTCTATCTCTTATATAAGAATAGTTTTACATTCCTACTGCTGTTTTGAGAAATCACCAAAATCTTACTTTAACATTTATGTGGGGTATTAAAACTTAACATCCCCCTTGCTATAACTCAGGATTAGTCAACTTAGGATGTATATATTTTTTTATGGATAAGTACTTGATAATCCATGAAAGTGGAGGAGTGGAAAGCCAAAATGATTACACCCTGGTTACAGGAGCTGACGAGCACAATGTGATGAATTGCAAAGTGATTTTGGGGGGAAGCATGAGATAAACAACATTGACAAGTAGTGATGGATTTTCAAATGACCTTAAAGGAGAGAAATATATATATATATATATATATATATATATATATATATATATATATATATATATATATATATATATATATATATATATATATGCATGGAAGATTAAACTAAGAGTGGACTAGGTAAGTGGAAAATATGTGGGTAGGTATGGAAGAAATATATGCAGGGGAATTTGTGGGAAGAACCAGCAGATTATATGTCGAAAGGCGAAAACTGGTGGTGGGGCAGATGCGTAGAAGACAATTAAAAGAAAATTGAAGGCATCCAAGGACTGGAAAATAAGGCATGCACAGGGTATAGAGAAGAAAAAAAAATTCTAGGAGGAAAGTAGGAATAGCTATTGGCAGAGCAGTAGAGCAATTATATGAAAAGCTAGGAACAAAGGAAGCAGAAAACGATATCAATAAGATTTCAATCATGAGAAAAACGCAAACAGGATTTGAGGCAGCTAGAAGTTATCAAGGATAGAGATGGAAATCTACATAGGGATAAAAACAATAAGAGGAGATACAGTGAATATTTTGAACGATTGATTAGTGAGATTAAGAGGAGCTGGGAGACACACAAAGGGTGGAGGAGCCAGAGATGGAGAAGATATGGAATGAGGTATTGAAGTGGGCATTCAGTAAAATGAAAAATGCCAAACCACTAGGTCCATCAGTTTCAAATCGAAATGGTCAAAATAATGGCTACAAAGGAAGAATGGATTGTATATTTATTAAGAGCAATAATGGCAATGAAATAATGCCTCAAGACTAGGAGAGTCTAATAGTATTCATATTTAAGCAGAAAGGTGATGTCATAGGTTGTGGTAACTACAGGATATTTAAAATAACAGACTGGCTTGAAAGTTTTGAGGGTACTAGATGAGACTGTAAGGAATGGGAAATAGCAGTACAGATTCATGATTCGGAGAGGGACATGTGAATGCAATCTTTATAAAAGCCAGATACAAGAAAGGAGAGTAAAGGGAAATCAGCTCTTCTGTACCTTTGTAGATCTAGAGAAGGCTTATGATAAATACCAGAAGAAATTATGTTTTGGTGCTCGAAGAAGAGGAATGTCCCAGAGAAGTTGGTTAGAATGGTGGAGATGATGTACAGGACAACAAGGACGAAAGTAATAACTGCTGTTGGGGAAACAGAAACCTTTGAAGTTGGAGTTGGATTACACCAGGGGTCAGCATTAAGTCCCTTTATATTTGTAGTGGTCATGGATGTAAGTGAAGAGATTAGAAATGAAGAGTTGTGGGAGTAGCTATATGCAGATGATTTGGTGGTTACTGTTGAAAATGAGGAGTTACGGAGAAGAGTTGTACAGTGGCAAGAGACTGGAGAGGGATGGCTTAAGAGTAAATAGGAATAAGACTTAAGCTATGGTGAGCAGTAAGGAAGGTAAGGACAGGATAACTATGCATGAAAGTAGATCAGTTATAAAGGTTATAAAACAGATGGAACAATTTAGATTGGGATCTACTAAAGTTGGGAATACAATAAAAACAGCTTGGGGGAAGTAGAGGGAGGTAGCAGTAATAGTGTGATAAAAATAATGGCAACCAAGATAAAAGTCTAAGATCTATAGCACAGTAATAAAAGCAGTGTTAATAAATGAATCAGAAATGTGGCATCTAATATACATAGCAGCAGCAAATTTTTAGAATGCCGAGTTGGAATATGGCAATATCACTGTTTGATATGGTGGGGAGGGAGTGAGGAGAGCTTGAGAAGAACCTGTTTCAGGGGGAAAAGATCGAGAGGGAGGAAGAGTATTAGATGGCGAGATAAGGTGAAGGATGATATGGAGAGAAGAGTTTTGGTGGAAGAGGACGAAGGCTTTTGAGATGGCGCATCAGGCAACCGACCCCTTAATGTAGGGATAACGGTGGGAAAAATGACGGTGGTGATTTCTGTTACGGATGAAGAAGTTTATTCTACTTAGCTATTCAAATATCTTGTACTCGTATCATGGATGAACCCTTTCCAGCTCTCTAACTATAATGAACGAAGAATATGACCAAGGTAACCAGTAATGCCTATATTACCGACGTCAAAATACTGGTGATTTTTATTGCCATAAATTATCATTCAGGACCCTTGCTCTTGTATCTTCAAGAATTTTCGTCAATATCAATTTTTCTTATGCAAGTGACATTATTGAGTAGCACCTATTATTTAAAAAATATTTAAAATAATCATTCTAACAAATGTACAGTTTGAGTTATACAAGTACCTCGCATCTCAAAGTTTTAATGAATAATATTTGTATCTAATAAAATGTAAACGTCAAAACAGTATTTTATCATAAATAAAAAGCAACCGGTTTGAAGCATTTGATACCTGCTTAATTATCATTTTCAGTTGGTATCCTATTTATAGGAAGTTATTCTTTAGATTTGCAAGGCAATTCTACCTATAAAACCACCTGTTAGGTTTAAAAGATAAAAGCTACATTTTCATTCCAATTGAAATCCAACCCTAATATTATCCTCTAAATCTGTGTAAGTGAATCTCAAAGACATTCAACAAATTTCAAAAAACTAGTACAGTAATTGTTTTCCTTCGACCTTTCCTTAAGGTAATAATTCCTGCCATTTAAAGGCCGCTCATGCATGGTGGAGGCAATGGACAATGAAATTTCCCTAGCAAGCAGGAAAATGCCCTAGAGAGTGATCATATATACATAACATCACCCAAGCTAGCACCAAGGACCTATAGGCTTCCCCACCTCTGACCTACCATCCTTAGCTCACAAGGATGGTGAGGTTGCAGCGACCAAAGAAGAGACTTTGAGCGAGACTTACACCAGTCAAGGCTGTTACCACATCAGCCACCAAAACCCTAAATAATTGATCACAACTTGATTATCTTTTCTCCGAAGAAGTGCCTATCTGCAATTCCTAAATCCTTTCAAGTTTAGCCTACATATCAAAAACTGGATGTGTCTTAAATCTCTACAAAATATTAACATTTGGCCCTTTCAAGGAATAATCTTGAAGTTTTACATTAAAACTCCTCTTAGAACATCTACTTTAGGAGATGTATTTTCTGTGAATATTGATTTAAAACTACTAAACTGATGATTTCCTTCACTTAAGAATACCATAACTCAAATTACTACTCCTTTTGTACAACCTTTTGATACAAATCTAATTTGTAAAATGTTTCAAATTACAACTTATGAACTATATAGGCAATATTCTAGACTAGAGTTCAAGTGCATCTCTTGTATAGAGATTATGCAAAGCTTAAAACCAGTTGACGAGAGATTTTATAATTTGAATAGCAATATTGTCATTGTTTTGAAACACAAATTCCTATTTACTAGATTAAAGAAAAATAAATAGGCTCTTCTATTGCAAATAAAGCATTTGGAATGTTATACATGACCAGAATTATGATGATATTTTTTTGAAAATTATAAATTTAAGAACAATCACCAAAACACATTTGATAAGAAATTGACAAACACCTTGGAAAAAAAAAATAAGAAAAATTTAAACTTAATTTGAAACTGGCAGAGAATATTTCATTACGGATATAACCTTGAGAGAGAGAGAGAGAGAGAGAGAGAGAGAGAGAGAGAGAGAGAGAGAGAGAGAGAGAGAGAGAGAGAGAGAGAATATTACATTAGCCTTCTAATGCTTAGTAATGCTAGAGAGAGAGAGAGAGAGAGAGAGAGAGAGAGAGAGAGAGAGAGAGAGAGAGAGAGAGAGAGAGAAATATTACATCAGTCTTCTAATGCTTAGTAATACTATTCAAGACCTTAAATACAGTGATTCCCTTCACAATTATTATATTCATAACTTTCCTTATTTCCTGGTTACACAGATACATGGATTATTTGTGCCCACAAAATATGTAAACCTATTTGATATACAGTATAAAAGGCAAAATATTTACAGAGCATATTAGGTTCTCCCTTTGTTTAACAAATATATGGAAAATAATTCTAGTACTGGGGCTTTATATGAAATTTTCAGTTAAGCAGACTATCTGTCATTATTGCAAGGGAGGAAATATAAGAGTTGAAACATAAAAGCAAAAATAAGGGACATAGTAAGAGTTGAAACATAAAAGCAAAAATAAGGGACATAGTAAGAGTTGAAACATAAAAGCAAAAATAAGGGACATAGTAAGAGTTGAAACATAAAAGAAAAAATAAGGGATTTTGACATGGGAAAAATCTATTTCTGGGTGAGATAGCCATGTCGTCCAGATGGAAGTTCCTCTAGGCAGCTTTTTACTTGGGATATTTCCTGGGAGTTATATACCAGAGAATTTTACCTGTAGAAGTATTACAGGGTTTCTACCCCTGGAGTGAATATCGCAAAAGATATAATGTACGCAACAAAAAATAGTTAGTATTTTCTACTTCTCTAATATATTTATAATACCAATAAACTACTTATAGACATGTTAATTGCTAGAATATGATAAGCTATTCTTTTCTCCCCATCCCTAAGAAAAAAGTGATTGAACAGCACTGGCAAAATGTGGCTAATTAGAGAGCCAGACTTTTTTTTTTTTGTCCAATAGCTACTCTAAAACATATCTACCTACATCTTTTAAGAGAACACATGCCTACTATAGATTCACCGTAGTGTAGAAGAAAATTCAATGCCATTATTATTATTACAGGCTAAACTATAATTCTAGTTGGGAAAGCAAGATGCTATAAGCCCAAGGGCTCCAACAGGGAAAAATAGTCCATTAAGGAAAGAAAACATAAATAAACTAGTGTACAAGAGAAGTAATAAACATCAAAATGAAATATCTTAAGAAAAGTAATGTAATAACCTTAAATTAGATCTTTCGTATACAAAATGAAAATTAAATGACAGTCTCGAAAGACAGAGATGAAAAGGTATGCATAAAACAAGATGAAATTATATTCATATTTAAAATAGTTAAAGGTTATATTCACATGCAATTAATGTACTTTAATATACAGTTTGCAGAATGAATTTGAATAAACGGCCAAAAATCTAATCAAAATCAATCCCCCTTTTAGTAACAGAATTTAGATAACTTGTTTACAGTACTTTACACTAGAGGTCCAGAGGAAACTGATATGATTTACTAGTTAATGAAAATTGAGAATTTGAGCAGCAAATTTCTAAGGCAGAAGGCCTTCCTCATATAATTTTTCTTAATTGGTTACATGTTTAATTTCCTCCTTTAAAAAAAATTACAATAACTTTCCAAGGCAGAAGGCCTTCCTCATTTATATTTAGTTTTCTTGTTTGGTTGTTAATGAGTAATTTCCTCCTATTTAAAAACATTTACAATACATATGAAATCTACATGAAACTAATCCATCTGACATTACCTAAAACAATTAAGACTAATTAAAGTACCAATTAGACTATATTAACATTAGGTATACTTGAACTTGTCAACTAAATGAAGGATTGAAATTGTCTGATATAAAAAAATTAAGAAATTGCAATCTGAATTTTAATTAGAAAGTCAAAGTAACTCAAATGTAAATCTGGATCTACTCTCAGTTAAATTTTGGGCATTTAGAATTCACTAGAAAAAATAGCATCACATGTATTCTTACTGGTAAGATGCATTGAATTAGAAACTAATCTTATTAACTATTAGAAGAAGAATTCACTAGAAAAAATAGCATCACACATATTTTTAATGGAAAGATGCATTAAATTAGAAACTAGTAAAAATTATCTTTATATGTACTGACTTTAAAAACATTTAGAGCTAATAAGATACTTTCCACTAGGTTGTGTAAAGTTAATAGCTTTAATAATTAAATTTGCAGCATCTAAAAATAGATACTTTGATAGACTTGAAATAATTTGGCAGTATTGTTGCAAAAATTTATAATAAATTACTTATTTACTGTAACAACTTTTTTTCATTGAACTTTTGGGATATCCATTGTAACACAAAACTCCCTAAAATCTCAGTAACTCTTGTCAATTGCGCATTTCAAGATATTAGTACCGTAATATTTCTCGTATGGGTAATTTGATACTGCAGAAAAGTTTGATGATTGAGTGGGTACTTTAGTCAAGACGATTCAGAACTCCTTTTGAAATTAGATATTGATCTTGTCTCCCTCAAAACACTTTGGATTTATTTCTGTAGTAAATCCCAGATTTATTCGCTGCCGGTCTTCATCTTGATATCATTAAGAATGTCTCACTATACAGTGCATTTTTCAGTTTTTCCTTTTATTTTGTTGATTCTAATCTGAAAAATAAATAAAATGTTAATTTTACAGATATACATATACCAAGGCACTTCCCCCAATTTTGGGGGGTAGCCGACATCAAACAAATGAAACAAAAAAGGGGACTTCTCCTCTCTACGTTCCTCCCAGATATATTTTACAGATATATTAATCTTAAAATATTTTACTATGCACTCCAATATCAACCCCATTCTTTTATTGAAATATTCTGCAAGATAAACTATAAATAGAATATCCTAATGCAATAAATATAAAAGTGAAACTAATGACAAATTAGACTTGTCCATGACATTTATAATTGCAATTATTACAATCAAAAGTGTATCTTGTCATAAAAGTAGCTACTAAATTACATACAAAGAAACCATGCAATTACTGTGTCAGTTGGTAAACAGTGCCTTTGTTTGCATTTAGATACTAATAATCAGTTATTCAACAGGTAATTATTATTAATAACACTGCAAACTATTAAACTTCCATACTGTTATACATATTTCTATTATATTGGTATAATAAACATTAATGAATTAGGCTTAACCTTGTGACTGATTGTTATGGTTGTTATTATTATTATTATTATTTGATTATGGGTTATTATTATTGTACAATTATATTTATATCTTATTTGTTATTACAGGTTCCACCTGGTTAAGGAATTTAGATTAATAAGGCCTAAATGTAGGCCAATGGTTTAATTATCACAATCAAGAAATCAACTTTCATATCTTGTAAAATGGAAAATATTATCTCTAACATTTTAAACAAAGAAATTCTTCACTAAAATCATTTAATGACTGGCCTCTGATAATGCACTGACAAACAGGAGCTCCCAATCCTTTAATTATATTTAAGAGATACTCAAAACCATAATTCTTTGAATAAAACACAGGCTACCTAGTCATCAAACACAGACGATACTCATAAAATATTTAAAAAAACATCATGAATAAATTCTGAAAACACTAAACGCTGACAGTTTCAGGTGTATAATAATACTAGTATACAAGAGTGTAGTGCTGTTCAAATGAATAATTATTGGTAAGGGACCTCTGGTAGTGGTTTTAACACGCCCCAGTTACTACACCGACACTCTATTAGAGTGAGCGAGCTTGGTTTATTCCTGGCATTCCATGCAACTTTTTCCTCTGGTATATTTAGCAATATTTATACCTTAGAAATGGTGCTAAGGAGCATTTCACTGGGCGGCACAGGTCCCTCGCCCAGAAATAGATTTTTCCTTCGTTAAAATCCCTTTATTGCAGTGTTTTCACTCTACAAAAACACTTGATTAAATAACTTGCAACTTCACAAATTTTTCAAGCAAATGTATCGTTCTCATAACTGAAATGGAATACTAAATTTTAATTATATACTGTATGGTATAGATCTTCCATAAACTAACTACAGCTATCCTACTACATTAATTCATCCTAGTGGATTTTCAGGTTAACCTTCAATCAATGAACCAGCTTATTCAACCCATTTTTGCCATCTCTACTGGTGCCTTAAAACTATGGATAAACTTATCACACCCTCTCTCACTTACTAACATAGTCTTGATCAGTTCATTGACAAGCTTATTCAGCACTATTGTCCGAGACTTACCGGGTATACTTCATCCATGGACTAACCTATCCAACACTATTAAACTGACAACCTGGAGTCACGTCTTTAATATTCAAACTCAGAACAACAATGTGTGTCTTTTGCCAATGTTACCTTAAATCAATGAAAAATCTATCCAACCATTAATCATATAAGCATGCCTTTTATCCACCATTGGCTCCCCACTCCTGTCTATCCCTTGACTGACCTATTGTTGTCTAAATGAATTACAAATCTTATTTTGCACCACCAAAAAATTCTATTGTTTTACCAATCATAGTGTTTACATAACCAATTTTTTAGCAAGAGTCGACATGACATAATTGCAAGCTCCTACAGTTTAGTGCTTCTTTGTAAGAACCTAGGCATCAGGCTATATACTTTATCTACTAAATTAATAATAAACAATGGCTTAGGTAAAACCATCTATCTTACAACCCTAAGAATGAATAAAAATATCATCATAGGATCATGACTTAGTCTTTTACTGTACTCTTCCAAGTGAATTTGAAGTATATCTTTCACATTTTTTTATCGATGTAAGGAGGATTGTAAAATAGTTTCTTTTACAAACCCATTAATAATATAAAGCATTTAACAAAGTACAGTATGTTGTTGCTTGGGTATACAACTAAAGTAAATAATGAATTACATAGAACAGGGACACCTCGTAGTAACGAGGGATGTTGAGGAGGGAGAAGTCTAATTGGAAAGGGACCTCTGGTAGTGGTTTCACATGCCCCAGTTTTTATACAGACACACTATAAGGGTGAGCGAGCTGGGTATATTCATGGCATTCCATGCAACTTTTTTCTCTGGTATATTTAGCAGTATTTATGCCTTAGAAATGGTGCTTTAAGGAGCATTTCACGGAGCGATACAGGTTGAGCCCAGAAATATTAGAATTTAACTATAATTTCTATACTGTATACAATTTTAATATCAAATGAAAAAGGCATGACCTTAGAAAAAAAAATCTATGCAAAAAGCTCCAGATTTTTCTTTCTATTGAAAATTGTACATTATTTTTAACAGGTCGGGGTGACTGCAACGTACCACACTTTTCTCTCCTAAAAACTCTGAATTCCTCTTTAACTTGACGATTCAGTGAGTAGAGATCTAGCTCATAAGGATCCGGTGTGTGGGGACCTAACACCACCACTCCCAATACAAAAGCTAGTACTAGCATTACGTGTGAGAACAATTATTTCAGGTACCCAGACACTTCCTATATATGCACACCGATCTTTTTTCCCATAAAAGACATCTATCGGCACTCACAGGAGACTGGTATTCGCACTTTCTCCCACAGGGAGAGGAACAGCAAGAGTCACGCTACCTCAACTTCTATCGGTCAAACCTCCTGGACATCTTGAATGTCTATTGTTCTCTTCCTGGAAGTAGTAGCAAAGGCTCCAGAAGGAGAGAGGCAGAGGAAGGAAGAACTTTATGTTTGCCTTAACAGGGTCGCACAGACTGATGACGACACGCGCAGGGAAAAGGAGGAACTCTAAAAAGAGACAACAACCAACTGTATGTCCTTAGCATATTTTCTGGATCTGGTAGACATTGGAAGGATGATGGGCAACAAACTTTCCCATTGCACTAAGCAATGGCTTTCTTCAGTAGAAGTACATCAAAGCATAGGGGTATACCCCTTCCTAAGGATTCGTCATCGTTGTCATCATAGAGCTATACTGTATCGATATACTGTAATCCCGACAATGTTAAACGGCGTGTATCAGTGTCTGTTCTCAAAAGGAACAACTTTTGGTACAGTATGCTTCTTTTCCCTCACTTGCTTGAAAGCTAGTGGGTACTCGTGCAGTTAAGGATGAGAAGGATGAGGCCGTTACTACTACCGGTGGTGTGCACAGTCGCCCCTGTGAGAAAGCACAGGTAGCCAGTGTGTAAGCACTTGCATCGCATACCCATACATGTCTTCCAGAAAGGAACACTCTTAGTATTTTCTCACCTTGAAAATTTGTCATTGAATCTAGAATGATCAAGTTTCTTGACTTATTAGAAGGTAGATATCATACAAGCTCTCATAAGATGAGTGTGGCTTTCTAGAAGAGCGTGTGTGAACAGTAGAGCATTCCTGATCTAGAGATCACTAGCCAGCAATAAAGCGCATTCGAGTGTGAAGAGGTGCAACACCAGCATCGGATGAGTGCCTGGCACTTGAAGTACTTGTGATCGGAAGATCGCATGCCAACATGCGAGCGTGCTTGGGAGCAAATAGATAGGAATGCACAAACATGTGAATACCCAAGTCAGATGAATGAGTGCATAGAGACAGGCGAGATAGTGCAAAATCAATCTCGAGCAGGTGAGGTGGAGTTTCTGTAGATTGGTTCAATCACAAGTAGCCGAGGTAAAAGGAGCGCTCGGTCAGATGCACTCGAGTAGGAGCGTGTGATCACAAAATAGAAGACCCTGATTGCAAACAAGTGAGACAGCACTCTCATAAAAGCTTGCTGCCCTAACATTCGCAAACAACTGAGATGACACTTCCATAACAGTGTGGTATAGCCAACAAATGAGGTGGGTCTCTTTTTGGAGAGCACGCAGACATACTGTAGTATGTAATATGTCCTTTTTTTTTTTTTTTTTTTTTTTTGAAGGATTGAGAAACTGTCTCCTACAGTGACAGAAAACCTAGAAATGACTTCTTGTAACTCAGTCTTAAAGGACTAATTGTCAAAAAAGAGGAAAAAGAAGGGCAGCGCTTTTTTATTTCCTTCTGACAAGCAGTGAGCAACAAGTCCGATGAATGTGAGGATCACTCGTCGGTGCTAAGAGATGAAGTGATGACATGTGAAGGAATAATTTAAAGTTCTCCTTCTATCAATGGTGAGCAACGACCTTTCATTCCAAAGTTATGACATCACTGTCACTACTCTACACTAAAGGGGGATTATTCAGCAACAGCAATGTTATTAACAGGAACTAAAGTGTGTATAAGCAGGTTATACAGAAACTGTCAGTCTGCTATAGTTATTCGAGAAAAATGCAAAACCTTTCATCTTCACAACTAACTGTTAAACCATAAACTAGGAGACAAAAATAAAAAAAATAAAAACAGCCACTTAACACTACCAGGAATATGGCTATTATTTTGTGACTAGAAACAAAGTAGCTACTCAGTGTACTGGTGAGGGTTGGGGCTTTCCTGCCACCAACTATTGACATCTCTTTATGAATTTTCATAACCAAAGTTTCAGCCAAGAACGAGGGATTGTACTAGTATAGAAACAACTCTGCGTTTAAGTACCAAATTTGCCTCACTGATTGTTGGGCAGGTGTGCCATAAAAGTACAGTGATACCTCGGTAGTCGAACGACTCTATACTCGAACAATTCGGAGTTCGACCAAAATTTTCGAGAAATTTTTGCTGCGGTGCTCGACCAAAAATTCGGTACTCGACCAGCCGAACACGTGACGACCGCATGGGCTTTGTGATGATCGCGCCATCTCGGCCACTCTCGCTTGTTCGGGAAGCATCAGTTCTCTCGAGAGCGTCACTCAGACAACGCGCGATCAGCATTCGTTGTGATTTAGTGATTTTCAGTGCTTTTAATTGCTTTTTTAGCTTTCATAATGAGTCCCAAGAAAGTAATGAGTGTTAAGGGGAAGGAGAAGAGGAAAACAGTGCGAACAACGATCGAGTTGAAGAAGGAAATTATAGCGAAATATGAGAATGGTGTACGAGTGTCCGATTTAGCGGTAGAATACGGAATGGCGAAGTCGACCATTTCTACGTTTTTAAAGCATAAAGAAATGATTAAGAAGGCGAATGTTGCAACGGGAGTTACGGCGGTAACTAAGCAAAGGCCACAAGTGATTGAGCAGATGGAAAAGTTGCTTTTAATATTTATTAAAGAAAAACAGTTGGCCGGGGAAAGTGTTAGTGAAGCGTTCATTTGTGAAAAAGCGTTGCATATCTATGAAGAATTAGTGAAGAAAAGTCCGAGTACCAGTGAAAGTGATTCATTTACATTTAAAGCGAGCAGGGGTTGGTTTGAAAAGTTTCGTAATAGAACAGGTATTCGTAATAGAACAGGTATTCATCATTTTCGAAGAATACTGCAGAGGAGGAAGAAACAATTAACAATAGACCAGTTTTTCACAAAAGAAAAGAAAGCTGCTACATCAAAGCCTGTTTCTCCTCCAAAGAAGAGACAAAGAAGAGAAGAAACCCCTGAAATAGATCTGCCCACCCTTTCATTGGAGAGAGAAACAACTCCTGAAGGAGAACTACCCCGCCACATCATGGAAGGGGACTCTCCTTCCAAGCAGTAACCTCCCCCTTCCATCCTCTCCACATCCATCCCTGTATGCCATCGAACCGCTGCTCAAAGGTATGTTCACTACAGTACAGAAAATGGTTTAAAATTGTTTTATTTTAGTACAGTAAATGGTTTAAAATTGTTTTATAGGATTTTCTGACCAATTTCATACACATTTAGATAATTATTGTTGTTTAGGTACACGTTTTATTAATATTTTGGGCCTGTTCGAGTGCTTGGGAACGGAATAGAATATATACCATTATTTCTTATGGGGAAAAAAAATTCGGTACTCGAACAAATCGGAGGTCGAACACGGATCTCGAACGGATTATGGTCGAGTACCGAGGTATCACTGTAACAGTTTTGGCTTCGGACAAGACCAGGTTTGTAAAATTCTTCCTCTTATCAGTTACTTAAGTTCTACAAAGTGAAGTATGATACTGCACTGGACCATAGGTCACAGCCAGGACATTGCTTGCATGCTGGCCATGGAGGTGGCTTCCATAGCAGCAGTCTTGGATAAAGATTAACTTCTCAGTGTCCAGTCTCTTCACCGCGATACCAGGGGTCAATATCATGAACACCGTGTCAACTGAAAGGGGAGAAAAGCTCAATCCTTCAGGATTGTAGAATCTCATCTGATAAGAGCAGATTTAGGGTAAGATTCTGTTTAAAACAAATTACCAGTCATAGTGGGCTTCCCTCCCTTCACAGGGTTCCTTGAAGCCTAACCCAAGTTGGTACCTCCATGATCAGAGCTAAGGCTTTGATGAACGTCGAATCCTTCTCCAGGTTCTTTGCCTCTGCTGGATTTGTACCTTGGTTAGGGGTTATAGGATCAGTGGTCACCCTAAACACCTCTTCCCCTCAAGGAGACTGCACACACTGTTGTTGCTATTACTCACTTCTTGCCTCTCTAGCTCAAGTGAGAGCCTTGGGTGACCTATTCCCTGTACTGTACTGCTGAAGGGCTAATGCAATCCTGTCAAGGACCCTTGGAACAACTCAATACCATGGTCTAGATGCATATGCATAAAGGTAACCACTAGGGAATCATGGCATGGATGACGATCGTATCCTTGCAGCAACTGCCAATCTTGTGAAGACCTCCTCCTCTAGGGTTTTGCCTTGATCAAAGCATGCATGTACTTTTGGGTACATGCTGGCGACTTCTCACTCCTATTGAGTACCTGCATGTTGGTCGGTCACGAACAGGTGAGAAATCTGGATCATAGGGGCATTCCGTAACTGGAGACTGCCCTCTGGTGTGAGGGTGTGAATGCACGCAGGCCGACGTACTTTCTCGAACCATAAAATGATCAGTTGAGAAACTGTTAGTAAGTAGATGAAAGAAACTAAATGAACTGGCCTGTAATGGTGAATCCTCATACATATGTGTGAGAGTGCAGGAGTTTTA
Source organism: Palaemon carinicauda (assembly GCF_036898095.1). Lineage (NCBI taxonomy): Eukaryota > Metazoa > Arthropoda > Malacostraca > Decapoda > Palaemonidae > Palaemon > Palaemon carinicauda. The sequence goes on along the minus strand of NC_090734.1, from coordinate 115,689,624 downwards.
AAATTCCAAACTGGAGAGTGCTCCGGGTGCTCAGTCTTCTCAGAGCATTTTGTAATAAAAGAGGGCATGGCACAGGAGAATGTATATTGACAGAAGCGTCTGAGTGCCCTGGAAAGGGTACCTCCATTAGTGCGCAAGGAAATAGGCGCATCTAAAGAAGATTACTCACGCACCAGTGAATGCGTAGCAAGGGATCAGAGCCAGTGGGTAGGAGAGCTTACAGTATGTGGGTGATTGGCATTCCAGAAAAAGGTGAGCGACAGGACTGCACAAATAGGTGAACAAAATGGGTGAGCACACAGTGTAGGTGGGCAAGCTCTGTCTAGGGTGTGCAGGTTGATCATGCAGAGATGGATGCGCATGTGAAGTTTCACACCGTGCTCCAAAGTGTCTGATAATTTAATGGCCCTTGTTTTACTTGCCATCAAATGGGCCTCTTCACAGTACATTAGTCTTTCACCCTTGCAAGGCGTGCAGGAATTGGCAAATGCAAAATGTTATTTTCCTTAGTAAAATAAATTTTTGAATATACTTACCCGATGATCATATAGCTGCATCCCTGCTGCCCGACAGAAAAAACCTACGGGCGGAATACGCCAGCGATCGCTATACAGGTGGGGGTGTACATCAACAGCGCCATCTGTCAAGTAGGTACTCAAGTACTCGATGTCAACAAAGAACCAATTTTCTCCTCTGTCCACTGGGTCTCTATTGGGGAGGAAGGGTGGGTCCTTTAATTTATGATCATTGGGTAAGTATATTCAAAAATTTATTTTACTAAGGAAAATAACATTTTTCAATATTAAACTTACCCGATGATCATATAGCTGATTCACACCCAGGGGGGTGGGTAGAGACCAGCATTACATGTTGACATTATTATGAGCTAAGTATTCCGTATTTCATTTTAGCAGTTATTCAAAATAACAAGCATAAAATAAATAAGTACCTGGTAAGGAAGACGACTTGAACAATTACTCTGCCTTTTTAAGTACGTCTTCCTTACTGAGCCTCGCGATCCTCATAGGATGCTGAGCGACTCCTAGGAGCTGAAGTATGAAGGGTTGCAACCCATACTAAAGGTCCTCATCAAAACCTCTAATCTAGGCGCTTCTCAAGAAATGATTTTGACCACCCGCCAAATCAAGTAGGATGCGAAAGGCTTCTTAGCCTTCCGGACAACCCAAAAATATTTCAAGAGAAAGATTAAAAAGGTTCTGGAATTAGGGAATTGTAGTGGTGGAGCCCCCACCACTACTGCACTCGTTGCTACGAATGGTCCCAGAGTGTAGCAGTTCTCGTAAAGAGACTGGACATTCTTAAGATAAAAGACGCGAACACTGATTTGCTTTTCCAATAGGTTGCGTCGAATATACTTTGCAGAGATCTATTTTGTTTAAAGACCACGGAAGTTGTGACAGCTCTAACTTCGTGTGTCCTTACCTTCAGCCAAGCTTGGTCTTCCTCATTCAGAAGGGAATGAGCTTCTCGTATTAACAGTCCGATAAAATAGGATAAAGAATTCTCTGACATAGGCAAAGATGGATTCTTAACTGAACACCATAAAGCTTCAGACGGGCCTCGTAAAGGTTTTTAAAATAGAACTTAAGAGCTCTTACAGGACATAATACTCTTTTAGTTCATTTCCAACCATACGATAAGTTTGGAATATCGAACGATATTGGTCAAGGCCGAGAAGGCAGCTCGTGTTTGGCTAGAAAACCAAGTTGTAGAACATGTAGCCGTTTCGGATGAGAATCCGATGTTCTTGCTGAAGGCATGAATCTCACTGACTCTTTTAGCTGTGGTTAAGCATATCAGGAAAAGAGTCTTAAAGGTGAGATCTTTCAGGGAGGCTGATTGAAGTGGTTCGAACCTGTCTGACATAAGGAATCTTAGAACCACGTCTAAATTCCAACCAGGTGTAACCAAACGACGCTCCTTCGTGGTCTCAAAAGACTTAAGGAGGTCCTGTAGATCTTTATTGTTGGAAAGATCTAAGCCTCTGTGACGGAAGACTGATGCCAACATGCTTTTGTAACCCTTGATAGTGGGAGCTGAAAGAGATCGTTCTTTCCTCAGATATAAGAGGAAGTCAGGTATTTGAGTTACAGAGGTACTGGTCGAGGATACGGATACTGACTTGCACCAGTTTCGGAAGATTTCCCACTTCGATTGGTAGACTCTAAGGGTGGATGTTCTCCTTGCTCTAGCAATCGCTCTGGTTGCCTCCTTCGAAAAACCTCTAGTTCTCGAGAGTCTTTCGATATTCTGAAGGCAGTCATACGAAGAGCGTGGAGGCCTTGGAGTACCTTCTTTACGCGTGGCAGACGTAGCAGGTCCACCCTTAGGGGAAGTGTTCTGGGAACGTCTACTAGCCATCGAAGTACCTCGGTGAGTTATTCTCTCGCGGGCCAGAGGGAAGCAACTAGCGTCAACTTTGTCCCTTCGTGAGGCATCTATATGAACTACTGCTGAGTCCGGGATAGGTGAGCAAAGTATTGGGAGCCTCTTGGTCATCGAGGTTGCGAAGAGATCTATGGTTGGCTGGCCCCAGGTGGCCCAAAGTCTCTTGCATACATCCTTGTGGAGGGTCCAATATGTTGGAATTATTTGTCCCTTCCTACTGAGACAATCTGCTATGACATTCAAGTTGCCTTGGATGAACCTCGTTACTAGTGAAAAGTCTAGACCTGTTGAACAGGAGAGGAGGTCACTTGCGAACTCGTACCATGTCAGAGAGTAGGTCCCTCCTTGCTTGGAGATGTACGTCAAAGCAGGGAGTTGACCGTGTTCACCTCCACCACTTTGCCTTGAAGGAGAGACCTGAAGCTTTTCCAGGCCAGACGTACTGCCAGAAGCTTCTTGCAGTTGAAATGCATTGTCCTTTGACTCGAGTTCCATAATCCCGAGCATTCCCTACCGCCTAATGTCGCACCCCAGCCTACGTCCGATGCGTCCGAGAAGAGAACGTGGTTGGGAGTCTGAACAGTCAGGGGAAGACCCTTTCAAAGGTTGATAAAGTCCTTTCACCAAGTCAGACCAGACTTTATCTTTCCGGAAACCGGGATCGAGACCGCTTCTAGCGTCTTGTCCTTTTCCAGTGAAAAGCTAGATGATACAGAAGAGGACGGAGGTGTAGTCTTCCAAGTGACAAATTGAACCACGGATGACAGTGTCCTAACCAGACTCATCCACAGCCTGACAGGGCAGTGTTCCTTCTTCAGCATCTTCTGGATGGATAGCAGGGCTGGGGGTTGATCGTCTTGTTCAGCAATGTCCTCATCAGAGGGTTCCTCATCCGAAACTGATGAGGAAACGGCAACGGAGTGGGCAACGTCTGACTCGCTGAATCCGGTCGCACTGGTGGATGCGTGACGGAGCCGGACACAAGATCATGGTACTGCTGCACAGTCTGTGAACTGTCAACCATGGGGACGCGAGGAAGTACAGCGTCAACCCGAAACTGTCTAGACTGTCTGGGTTGTGCAGTCAACCCCCTACCGGGTTGCTGAGGTTGACGCACTGCTTCACAACAAGTCACCTCTGCTGGTTGTTGAACGTCTTCCTAGTGACACACTGAACGTCCACAACCACCTCCGAGAGTCGCTTAACGTCAACGTGCAACTGGCAACCCACACTGGGTCGCACCGGTGGAGGAACCATCTCAACTGGCGGACGTGAGTAGGATACCTCAGCGTCAACAGGGCGTACAACCAACCGGTAGGAAGGTTGTTGGTTAGAAGGTTCTTCTCCGTAAAAAATCCTCTATCAAGGACACAAGCTTGGACTGCATGTCTTGCAACAAAGCCCATTAGGGTCTATGGGAGCAGGTGTGGCAACAGACGGGGTTAGCGACTGAAGCGGAACCATTTACCATCCCTGGAAGCATTGTTATGCTTTAATTAAAGTCCATAGGAGGCTAAGCAGCTTAAGGCTCCTCTCCAAATGACAGAGTCCTCAAAGGAATATCAGAAGGAGGGAGAACAGCACTTTCTCATCTACAGGAACCATGTCCGAGAAAAGCTAGGTTATCTCAGTGAGGGTTTCACTGGTGCATAAGCAGCAGACCAGAAGGCAACGTTATGTAACTGCTTGACAGTCTGTGAACTGTCAAAAACTGAACTGTCAACCACAACAGGTGCGTGAGGACATACAGCACTGGTGCATTAGTAGCAGACCAGAAGGCAACGTCATGTAACTGCTTGACAGTCTGTGAGCTGGCAACAACCAAAGCTGTGTGGGGAAGCCTCAACTCCTGACTGACTAGTCTGCTGCGGGCGAGTGGCGGTAACCACAGTGGGTTGCGGAGGCTGACACACCGTGTCAAAACACGGCAGCTTGTGGTAGCTCACGCACGGCAACGGAGTGCTCCGTGTGTCTGTGGGAGTCAGCATGCGTCTGGCAGGGTCGACTGCGCATGGGTGGAGGAGCTCTCACAACAAGAGTGTGGGAGCAGGCAGCCATGCTAGTCGCACAACCGTGGCAGGCTGTAGGCCAACGGGTGCATCGTCAACCTTCTCCGCAGTCGGAGTGTGGGAGCAGGCAACAACCAAAGCGGAGTGGTGGTGCGTGGTGGGGACTGCCGTGGGTTGCGGAAACTAACGCATTGCGTCAAAACACGGCAGCTTGACTCCACCTTCCCACTGCTGATGCGGTAGCTCACGCATGTTAACGGAGGGAGCCGCACGTCGGCTAACGTTAACATGCGTCTGGCAGGGTCGATTGCGCATCGGAGGTGGAGCTCTCCGCAGCCGGAGTGTGGGAGCAGGCAGCCACAGCGTGAGCTGGGCGCACAACCGTGGCAGGTTGTAGGCTAACGAGAGCAGTGTAAACCTTCTCCGCACGAAACTCCTGCATAACCGCAGCTAACTGAGTCTGCATAGACTGCAGTAAAGACCACTTAGGGTCTACAAAAAACGGCAACAAACGGAGCTACTGTCCGTTGTGACTGAAGGTCTAAAACAGCTGGTGCGGCAACAGACGGAGTTACTGCCTGTTGCGGTACCACCTTGCCTCTCTTGGGAGGTGTGCAGTCGTCGGATGACTGCAGCGAGTCCGAACTGACCCAGTGGCTACACCTAGGCCGTTGGACTTGCGCGGAAGGGACCGACTTGCACTTAAAAAGCTGCAAGATTTGGTCCATGGTTTCTACGAGAAACCTCTTCCGCAGACGAGGAATAAATGGGCTCTCTCGTCTTTGTGTGGGTGGGGCGATCTCACGTCGGCAACGTGTGTAGATACGCCCGAAACCACGGAGGGAAAAACGTCTGTTCGTCGATCAAGGCCTGTGGAACCCATAAGTCGTTCGACATTACTTCTCCCCTGGGCTTGGGAGCTTGTAAGAGGTCCCGGACTAGGTGAACAACTGGCACGAACAGACGAACCCTCGGACGCAACACTGTAACACTTTGCGCATATCACTTTATCACTTTTGATTTTCTGTTTGCACTTATTTCACTGAAATCGAAACTTTAACTGATTTCTACCTGAAACACGCAATCCTATCCTTCATTAAAAGGTAGTAATTGCGAAAACAGTTTTACAATGCAACAGAAAAACATAAATAAAGATAAAGAATTCAGTGGCTGGAAAAGAGACTAAACACTAGATCAAATAAACTACGTTTACAATCTCTCACCGCATAAAGCCTGGGAACAAGAATAAAACTCTAGAAACGTTTTACCTTCTTCCCCTACAGCGACTAGGGAGAAGAGTAAAAAACGAATTCAGTGGCTGGAAAAGAGACTAAACACTAGATCAAATAAACTACGTTTACAATCTCTCACCGCATAAAGCCTGGGAACAAGAATAAAACTCTAGAAACGTTTTACCTTCTTCCCCTACAGCGACTAGGGAGAAGAGTAAAAAACGAGAACAACGTTACCCGCTTGAACGAAACGTTTATTCTCCTCTCTCTCCCTCCGTCTCTATCTCTCTCTCTCTTCTCTCTTGACTAAGCACCTGAGAGAAGAGCCCAATTATATATCGTTAAAACATGTTATTTGCTAAAGGAAAAAACTGAAAGGTTTCCCAAATAAAAAGTTCCTTTATTTAGAATTTAAACCATTTAAGCTAAGAAAGAATGAACGAAACGCTAGAATCGGTTTACTCTTACTGCAACGTGAAACCGTGATACACTCTCTCTCTATCGTAACGATAGAGCGCATGTTGAACGTTCTGAACGTCAACAACTGCGGAGACTAAAAAACTAAACGTAGGTTCATCTTTGAAAACAGTACGAGACTATCAAAGAAATTCTTTCATAAAACATTAAAATTAAAAAAGTATTAAATTCTTAAAAGGTTAAATACGATATGACGGGCTCAATGTTAATTAAAATAAATAGATCTATAACTTGTTAAGCAAAATTACCAAAAACCTAAACACACTTCCGTCTAAGGGAAGGGTCGGCCATTTAAAAGTGAAAGAGAGTCCATACTCTCTTCGTCACCATAATTAAATCTATCCAAAACGAGTTCAAGTTTTGAAATGAAGATAAAACCCCTGCATAGCGAAAGCTCAAAACTGGAATAGTGTACTTCACCAAATCGTTGTGAAAACAAATCCAGTTAGGGACGGCGTATTTAGTAGGTCTTGCCAGTGGCACGACAGAGGGAAAATTGGTTCTTTGTTGACATCGAGTACTTGAGTACCTACTTGACAGATGGCGCTGTTGATGTACACCCCCACCTGTATAGCGATCGCTGGCGTATTCCGCCCGTAGGTTTTTTCTGTCGGGCAGCAGGGATGCAGCTATATGATCATCGGGTAAGTTTAATATTGAAAAATGCTTGGTAAGGTTGATTAAATTAGACTAGTCAAGAGGAAGAGTTGTAGGTTGCTTCTTCTTACTTGAAGTTGTTGTCAGTTGCTGTCAGTATAGAAGCTTCTATGGTCTGAACCACTGGAAATACGGAAGAGAAGGGGTCCTAATCAGGAATTTCATCTGCCCATGTGGCAAGTGTGGAAGATACTGGCCTGTAAGTACCCAGGATGTGCAGCAATTTAAGTACCCAGGATGTGCAGCAATTTATGCTTTGAAGGGGAAGCCCTTTAAGCCCACAGAAGGCCATAGTGTTCTTATGGCCATTTTCTTAGCATTATTGGCAACATAGGTTTGAGGCTAATTATCAGTTGAACAGCGGAGAATAGCTGCCTCTTCTGGGTAACCTGCTACCACTCTCTCATAGCTCACCTGAGGGAGAACAGAATTGCCATCCTTCTTTGTCACCACAGCGGAGGGTGGTGGTGAAGGGTAAAAAGTTTAGGTACCAGAACAAGAAAGAAGAAACACCTGTGGACTTCATCGATTTTGAGAATGACCCCGAAGGGAAACTGACTTGTTTAGGCGTTTTCTTTTTCTTGTTATCAATTACCCAATGTACTACTAATAGGCATTCCTTACACTAGTTGCAGGGGAAAGGCTGCGAACAGTCATGCCTCATGACAGAGGTGAAAATAAAATGGGGATCCACATGGCTTCTGCTCATGGAGGTTCCATGCTTATTTCCAGCAACCCCAGATGAGGATTGCATGTCCACCATCACAAACACACTTTCACAGTTAAATAGTCAAGATAGGGAACTTGTGTGTGTCTATGACCTAGCAGCTTTAATCAAAGTGGCTTCTTGGTGTGGTGGCGAGGGGGCATGGCCTCCTCCCTGCCACGCACCAGTAACAACGGATGCCTTTTTATAAATATTAACAACCGAGTTCCAGCCAAGATGAAACCATACTACTACTGTACTGTAATAAAGGATGAGGGTTTGTAATTGTGTATGAACATGTATTGGAAATCCAACACTATCACAATCTACTGACAAACAAATCCCACCTTATTTCATTAAGAATCCAATACTAATTTAGTCTTCTAACAAGAGCACATAAGACCTTCAGCCTGCTTCATTTGGTAAAATTAGAATTAGTTTAACTAACAATTGCCATTGCAGTACAGAATGAAGAATCATATTTTAATTTACTACCAATAAAATTCTGCCTTGTATAACTAATTATAAATAAAATTATTTAAATTAAATCTTAGACAATCCATATAATTATCTGTCCTAAGGCAATCGATTGACAGTCAATAATCATTGTAATCCATATGTCAATTTAACCGAAATCTACCAACAAGCTAACATTTTTTATAATACCATTCAAACCTAACAAACAATGCTCTTTATTAACCTTACCTTTAGAATTCCAGCTAACGGAGCTACTGTACAGCTGGTTCTTATAGATTCTGTACTCTTACTGATGAACAGCAAAATTTTAAACCAATTTTCAGTTTCCCGTAGCTCATAGTTGAAGATGCACCTGAAAAAAAAAAATTGAAAATATTTAAAAATTCTCCCACATTATGTATAATCATATGATGGAATTGAACATGATGCTCCTGCTATTATAATTAAAAGGGACTTTAAAAAGGCAGTGATAGTTAAATATTCAAAGGTATTAATGGATTGACTACCATAAGTTTAGTTTTAATTCATCTTAATTTACCTATTGGCAGATTTTTTTCATTAATATTAATATTCATCTACATCCTACCTCTAGTAACAAAATACCTACAGATTCTCCTATTTTTTGGTATAAAAAAATCACTGCTGTGTGTGCTACCTATGATTCCCATCATTAAGAGTGGCACACGGATAAAGACACATCCCTCAATGACGCTGAATGAGAGGATGTTTCCATCTGTGAAGTACAAAAACTTTACGGATGAGGGACACTGTGAAGCATAGCCGAGAGAAAAGAGCCCGGCACAGTCGTGTTTCTAGGAACCTACCAAAAGAGCTAGAATATCAGGATATCACTAAGATTAGGACTACAATGACTATCCCTTGGAGTTTAGTAGGGATTAGAAAGGTAGACAAATGTTCCACCTTCCCCTAAATGGAAAGGGTACTCAATTTCCTACCTTCACAATGTCAGGAGCATCTAAAAGACTCATGCACTGGTTAATCAAACATAAGAGAAGTTGCACGGTTAACTCCGTTAATCTCTTCTTGAGGGGGAGAGTGGATTCCAAGGAAAGCATATTTCATACCCATAACAGGCCTTTAGTGATGGGTCAGTGCAGGACTGCTCACCAGTTACTGTGAAACAGCCATAGCTGTCAAAGGGGGCTCTTCCTCTCCTTGACAACCCTTAAGGGTACCCATGGTTGGGTAAGGTCCATTACTCACTCTTGGAAGAGGTGAATGGATCTCCTTCCATGTCACGGCAGGAATGGGGATCGTGGATGTAACAACTCTCTTTCACCTGGGCAATGGTGCAGGTGTTAGGTCCCTGGTGGGACTGTCCAACTGCAACCAATCAAAGGCAGTAGTCATCATATTGGCTCCCGATCTGTTCGACCGGATCCAACGATACCTATTAAGAGTGCATTCAGATATTCCCTCCAGGAGAGGGAAAGAGGCTTCATTAGAGCTAAAGTGTTCCTCCTCCCATGTCATATCAGGAACAAAGGAGGTTGCTGCGTAAGATCCTCCTCACCTGACCTACTTACTGTTGCCTGGACATTTCACCTGAAACCTGGGCAACATTTCTAGCTGTTGTACTGAGCTTGCTATCTCCTAGACTAAATCCAGAAGTACCAGCTAGCTCGATGACTTAACGGATCTATGAAGAGATGAAATTCCTCGTGATGTGTCGCTTCATCCTCCCCGTGCTGACGGAGAGTCTGTTGAGACGAGGACAGCATCCTCTCGTTCATTTAAGAGTATAGCCTCAGCGCCCTTACAGGCCAAAGTAACAGCTGATAAGGATCATTGGTTACAGAACGGAGACACTCATTCCGAAAAGGCCCTAACCTAGGATAAGCTACTGACGGATTTTGAGTTTTGGCTGCAAACTCTGGTACAAAACCGAGCGTAACCTGCCCCCATCCCCTTGAATGGGCAATGTCGTAGAAGAGACCGTGTAGCTCGCTGACTCTCTTCGCAGACGCAAGTGCTACTAGGAAAGCCGTCAATAGTGTCAGGACTCTGTCAGAGGGCTGGCGAAGAGGTTCGTAAGGTGCTCCTTTCAAGGAACGTAGAACCCTTACTACGTTCCATGGGGGTGATCTGACTTCCGACTGAGGGCAAGTCCGCTCGAAGTTTCGTAAGAGAAGAGACAATTCTCTCGAAGAGGAAATGTCAACGACATTCAGTTCAAAGACGAGGCTTAAGGCCGAGCGATAGCCTTTCACAATCGACACTGAAAGGCGCCTTTTCTCCCTGAGGGACAACAAGAACTCCGCTATTGTTGGAACAGAGGCACTGAGTGGATACCAACCGCAGAAGATTGTCTACTTGGTGTGATAGAGGGCCGAGGTGGACTCTCTGAGGTGTCCAGACATGTGCCTCGCGACTGGCTCCGAAAAGCCTTCCCTTGGGAGGAGCTGCTGGATAACCTCCAGGCGTGAAGTCGAAGCGATTTCACCGCCTTGTGGAAGACCTCGCTGTGTGGTTGTCTGAGAAGCTCTGGACGAGGTGGTAGCTTACAAGGTGTCTCGACTAGCTGATATAGAAGGTCTGTGAACCATTCCATACCGTGCCAGAGCGGAGCTATCAGGGTCATCTAAAGGTTGTGCGATTCCCGGATTCTGTTTAGTAGCCTTCTTGCAAGGCAGAAGGGGGGTGGGGGAAATGCATAGACATCCAGATTGTCCCATTTGTGCTGGAATGAATGTGCCAGACCTCCAGAGGGTCCGGCACTGGGGAACAATATATCGGAAGCATCCGGTTGAGAGACGTCGCAAAGAGGTCTATCATCGGCAAACCCCACAACGTCAAAACTTCGTTGGCTATCTGTAGATCCAAAGACCATTTAGAATCCACTATCTGAGACTTTCTGCTCAGATTGTCTGCCATGATGTTCTTCTTGCCCAAGATGAAGCGAGCTGGCAATGGGGCTGTGAAAAGGTACCTCCTTGCTTGTTGATGTGGGACAATACTGTACCGTACTGTTGTCGCTCATCAGCACTACTGTGTGCCCTGAAAAGAGCTGTTTGAAGGTCTTGAGGGCCAAGAATGCTGCCCTCATCTCAAGGAGGTTTATGTGGCACAGGTGTGACAGGTGAGCCCTCCACCCTTTTTTGACGTGTCTGTGAAGAGCATCAAATCCGGAGGTGGAGAGAGGAGATCAACGCCCTGGAAGAGGTTGATGTCGGACACCCACCACTCCAGGTATCTCTGCTGCTCAGGACTTATCGGGACTAGCGTGGCCGGCGAGTCCTTCTGTTGTACCCAGTAGAAATTTAGTTGCCACTGTAGAGACCTTAGACAAAGTCTGCCATGTGGGACTAACTTCTCGAGAGAGGTTAGGTTCCCTAGAAATTGCTGCCATCGACGAGCTGGTAGCATGGTCTATGAGAGGAATGGTTGAGCTACGTTCCTCAACCTTCTTACTCTTTCCTCGGACGGGAAGATCTTGTAGGTAATAGGTTGGCCAGGGCACCAGCCACCCATTAAGATACTTCCGCTAAAGTGTTTTAGGGTCTTTTGACTGGCCAGATGGTACTACATTGGATCCTTCTCTATGGTTATGGTTCATTTTCCTTTTGCCTACACACACACACACACATTTAATAGTCTGGCCTATAATTTACATATTCTCATCTGTCCTCATACACAGATTACCAAATGATGGAGTACCTGCAAGTATGATATGTTTTCCCATGGCGGGCAGGTGCCAAGTGAGTGTGCCGGTTGCAGAGAGCAACTGGGTCGAGTCGGTACCTGAGGACGCAATAAACCACATGCCTTCACCACCGTGTATCTCTTGTCCCACCTTGACATACAATATGGCACAGTGATTCTCAAGGACCTCCGTGACCCTCACCATGCCCTTCCAGCGCCGCTCAGTGCAGTCCACCCCAAGGGCCGCACGCCCCGTTGTCCCCCGTGGGCTCGTCCCTGCCCTGCAAGAAGCCAGGCACAGCAACAAATGATCAACGTTCTCCGTGACCGGCTTACGACACATGCTACCCCTGCACCTCGTGTCCCTGCGTCTGCAGCCCCGGAGAAGTGTGAAATTGAGCTGAAGCCCGCCATATTCAGGTCCTGGAGGAGGTCGATGGAATGCTGAATCGAATTGTTCAGACTACCGCCCTACGAGGTCATCCACCACATCAGGCTATACAGCACACCCCCTCTACAACGAGCGCTAGATGCCAGATTCACCTCACAGGAATGGAGTAACCTCACCGCTACGGAAGCCATGGATTTTATTCGTGATATTGTGTTACGATCTACAAACCGTGCTGTGTTATGGTCGGAGTTTTTTAATGCGATACAAGGCACAGGAGAAAGTGTCAGTGATTATTTTTTCAGTGCCCTCAGTGTCAGTGTAATCTAGCTGAATATATGTTATTACCTAAATTAATGGTGGGCCTAAGTGATGAGGCTATGCGTCGCCATGTGTACCAATGTAGCAACGACATCAATAGTATTAGTACCGTTAGGGCCAGGTGCTGTGCTTACGAGGCGGCCCGCGTCGACGCCGCTGCGCGCCAATGCAACTGGAGGGAATCTGCTTGCATGGCTGGCAGCGAGACACTCGAGGCAGATCATCCGAATGCAACCGTCGCTGGCACAGGCAGGGGGCCCCACAGCCTCCCTGCGGGAACTGCGGTGGCCGCCACGCCTCTGGCAGAGCCTCATGCCCTGCTAGGTCCGCCGTATGCAACGGGTGCCGCAAGCAGGGCACCACTACAAATACTACAGAAAATCACAGGCAAAATCAACAGGATCCCCGACAGACGTGACTAGTGCTATGTCTAGCGCTGTGCTTGTTGCGAGCGCCAACCTCGCCCGCCACCCAGTGGTGAAGGTGACAGTCGTCCACACCGACACAGGAGTACGAGTGCCTGTCACCGCCATGGCGGACACCGGGGCACAGGTATGTATGGCAGAGCCCTCCTTGCTATCGCACCTCCAAGTCCGCCTAGCAGCCCTTACACCCCGTGCCGGCTTACGGGATGTGGCAAACCTCCCCCTGAAGTGCCTTGCATCTGCCATGTGCCACGTCACCTTGCAAGGCCGCACCACGGAGCAGGACGTGTACTTCGTGCAGTCGGCAAAGCACCTCATCCTGTCTCTGGATGCCTGCAGGGACTTAACACTGGTACCCAAGGAGTTCCCCCACCCCTCCCCCGCGGTGGCACACGTGAGCCTGTTTGATGGCATGGCCCAGGTACCAACCCGACCCGCCGAGGTGCCCCTGCCGCCCCAGGAGGAACATGCGGCCAGGTTAAAAGCCTGGCTCCTGCAACATTTTGCCACGACGACATTCAACACAGCCATGAAGCCACTGCCAGTGATGCAGGAGAAACCGTACCATATCCACCTGCTCCTAGGAACTACAGTAAGCCTTACGCATGCCACACCCCAGCATCAGTGCCAAAACACTGGGAAGAGGAAGTGAAGGCCCAGCTCGAAGATGTCGCCCGTGGCGTCATAGAACCGGTACCTGCCGGGCAGCCAAACAAATGGTGCGCCCGTATGGTGGTCGTTGTCAAGAAGTTAGGACAGCCACGCCGTACAGTCGACTACCAGCGCCTCAAAACATTCTGCCTACGAGACACACAGCACAACCCCGCCCCATTCGACATGGTGTCCGGGGTACCTAAGCACACATTCAAGACCGTGGTGGACGCGTACTGGGGATACCACCAGGTGTAGTTAGACGAAGAAAGTCGCGACCTAACCACATTCATTACCCCCTGAGAGAGATTTCGTTACCGTCGTACCCCCATGGGGCACTGCTCCGCTGGCGATGCGTATACTCGACAATTCGACGACACCATCCAGGACATCCAGAGGAAATATAAGTACGTAGACGACACCCTGCTCTACGACGACAGCATTGAAGGGGCTTTCTGGCACGTCTAAGACTTCCTCGAAACGTGCGCAGCCAAGGGCTTTACCCTGAAGCCGGAGAAATTCCAATTCGCAAGAAGGGAAGTGGACTTTGTGGGCTTCAACCTGGGCTGGTAGGCCTAAAAGCCAACAGAGGAACGTTTGGCGGCCATCAAGAACTTCCCAATGCCACGTCAGCCCTCTATCACCAACATAAGGGCTTGGTACGGATTCGTCAACCAGCTGGCGCCCTTCCTCGCGACAGCCCCCATCATGAACCCATTCAGGGAGTTCCTCAAAAAACCAACCGGGAAGCTAGTGTACTGGGACGAGGCACTCTGCCCCAAATTCCATCACGCCCAAGACATGATCTGCCAATTAGCAAAGGACGGGTTGGCCTACTACGACAGGAGCCGCCCCACAGCAGCAATTACCGACTGGAGCAAAGAAGGAATAGGGTTTGTAATCCTTAAACAGTATTGCGCATGCAGCTCCGCCAACACGCCCTTCTGCTGCACGGGCGGGTGGCGCCTGGCACTATGCGGCAGCCGCCATCTCACCGTCAATGAAGCTGGCTGCGCTGCCGTGGAGGGGGAGGCCCTCGCGGTAGCCTGGTGTCTCCAGAAGGAGAGGCTGTTCTAGCTGGGGTGCCCCAACCTCACCGTTGTGACGGACCACCCCCCGTTAACCAAGTTGCTGGGAGATTGGGCCCTCACGGAAATCTCCAACCCCCATCTCTTCAGGCTGAAGGCGAGAACCCTGCAGTACCGATTCAGGGTCAAGTATCTGCCGGGGAAGCGTAACAGCAGACTTCCTGTCACAATACCCCGCCTTGAAAGCCGATCCCAGCACCTACGACGTGGACCTCGACGAAGACCTCACCGACGCCATAGCGGCCGCCGTCTTGGCAGCAGTAGAGCATGACAGCTGTGTCGTGGACGAGGCGAGGGTTAGGCACGCCGCTGTCAGCGACTCCGTGTATCAACTACTCATGGCCAGGGTCCTGGCCGGGGACTGGGCCGACAGGAAGTTCCAGGAAGTTGCATGCCTTCAGCCCTTCTACGGTGTCAGGGAGATGCTGGCCGTTATCCAAGACTTGGTGACATACGTTCGAACAGGGCAACGTCCGCCTAGCTATCCCAGAGCCTCTCCGTCAGCAGGAGGCTGCCAACCTACAAGCGGGTCACCAAGGCCTGGACTCGATGCAACGATGAGCGCGCCAGACAGTGTACTGGCCTGGACTCGAGGGGTTACCTGTAGTATCACCGATCCTCGTGTGAAGAATGCGACGTACACGCACCATCCCAGGCCGCGGAGGAACTCATCATCACGCCGCCCCCAGAGTACCCCTTCCAGATGACGGTAGCAGATATGTTCCAGCACGACAGACACTCGTACATGGCCTATGCAGACAGGCTCACAGGTTGGCTGGAGCTGGCCCACTTCCCCCACGGCACCTCCTCCTCTCACATCAAGACCCAGCTACGTCGCTACTTTGCCAGGTGGGGGGCCCCGGAGCAAATCTCCACGGACGGTGGCACCAATCTGGCAAGCGAGGAAATGGGGGAATTTTTCAAGTTATGGGGCGTGTCCATGCGTCTATCATCCGCCCAGTACCCGCAATCCAATGGTAGGCCGCAGTCAAGATCGGGAAGCGGCGAACACGGGCAGCGGCGGCAACCTCGACCCGGACAAGTCCTCTATGGCTATGTTGCAGTACCTCAACACCCCCCTCCGCGGAATAAATAAGTCACCCGCCCAGATGGCAGCAGGCAGGCAGCTCCGAGACGGCGTACCTCATGGTAGACAAACACTGGGGGGCAACCTTATGGCAAAGAGAACGTCAGATGGCTGACAGCGGTGCTGCCCTCACCGGGAACAGACCCTCCAGAAAGCTTCCTGTTATCAACCCGGCATCCCAAGTGCGAGTGCAAAATCAGGCTACTAAGCTGTGGGACCGTACCAGTACCGTGGCGGAAACGCTCCCATACCGACAATACTTAGTCAGACTGAATGGCAGCGGGTGCCTCTCCCTCCGTAACAGGAAGCACCTGCGCCTCACATCATCGGGGCCCCAGCCTGGGCGGGCCCCACCTGCTACGCATCCAGCCATGCCCACGCCTGAGCAGCCACCGGTCAGTCACCCTACGCCCAGCCCACAAGCAGGACGGGAGCCATGCCCATCACGGTGCACTAGAAGGCCAGCGTGGATGGACGACTACATGTGACGTCGTTGACGGTCATTTACCTTCTCGAAAGTGATCACGTACATTACAGTAGCACCTGCATATATTTTTATTGTATCTGCTTCTCATATTATTTTAAGAACATGTATTACCTACACATTGTATTTTAAACTACCAACAGCTATGTATCTAACTTCCTATTCTTGCACATGCACCCAATTTAATCCATGTATATCCATGCATTATTCTTTATCATTGCCTCTCCATGTATATATACCCATGTATTAATCTCGGGGGGGGGAGGGGGGGAGGAGGAGGAGGAGGATGATGGAGTACCTGCAAGTATGATATGTTTTCCCATGGGGGGCAGGCGCCAAGTGAGTGTGCCGGTTGCAGAGGACCACTGGGTCGAGTCGGTACCTGAGGACGCAATAAACCACATGCCTCCACCACCGTGTATCTCTTGTCCAACCTTGACATCCAATACCAAACAATTCTTCTTCAATCAAGGGGTTACTGCAATAATTGTTCAGTGGCCACTTCCCTCTTGGGAAGGGTAGAAGAGACACTTTAGCTATGGTAAGCAGCTCATCTAGGAGAAGGACACTCCAAAATAAAACCATTGTTCTCTAGTCTTGGGTTGTGTCATTGCCTCTGTACCATGGTCTTCCACTGTCTTGAGGTAGAGTTCTCTTGCTTAAGGGTACACTCGGGCACACTATACTATCTTATTTCTCTAGCTCTTGTTTTATTAAAAGTTTTTTCATAGTTTATATAGGAGATATTTATTTTAATGTTGTTCTATGGTTCAAGAAAACCCACAATTAATGCCAGATGAGCAGTACGTCCAAGATTGCGGGAACCACAAATTACTGGAATCCCCTTGAAAATTACCGAAATCCCCTACACTATCACAGCAAACCCTTAGAAATCGATAAATAATGTTTTTTTTTTATTAATTTACATTAAATGTGTATTTTAAAGCATTTTCCTATATACCCTTTACACAATACATAAAAGGGTACGGAACTTAACAAACGCACCTAACCTAACCTAGTAGTTCCCAGGTCACAACCCCTACCCGGGGGCAAGTCCCCGGACCCCCTTCCGAGGTAACAAACCTTCCCAGGTCACACCACGTAGCTGGTGCCAAGCCCCAGACCCCTTCCCAGGT
Source organism: Palaemon carinicauda (assembly GCF_036898095.1). Taxonomy (NCBI): domain Eukaryota; kingdom Metazoa; phylum Arthropoda; class Malacostraca; order Decapoda; family Palaemonidae; genus Palaemon; species Palaemon carinicauda. The sequence continues at coordinate 115,672,414 of NC_090734.1, read as the reverse complement.
CGCAACCCCTAGCTGGGGCCAAGTCCCCGGACCCCCTTCCGAGGTAACAAACCTTCCCAGGTCACACCACGTAGCTGGGGCCAAGCCCCAGACCCCCTTCCCAGGTCGCAACCCCTAGCTGGGGCCAAGTCCCCGGACCCCCTTCCGAGGTAACAAACCTTCCCAGGTCACACCACGTAGCTGGGGCCAAGCCCCAGACCCCCTTCCCAGGTCGCAACCCCTAGCTGGGGCCAAGTCCCCGGACCCCCTTCCGAGGTAACAAACCTTCCCAGGTCACACCACGTAGCTGGGGCCAAGCCCCAGACCCCCTTCCCAGGTCGCAACCCCTAGCTGGGGCCAAGTCCCCGGACCCCCTTCCGAGGTAACAAACCTTCCCAGGTCACACCACGTAGCTGGGGCCAAGCCCCAGACCCCCTTCCCAGGTCGCAACCCCCAGCTGGGGCCAAGTCCCCGGACCCCCTTCCGAGGTAACAAACCTTCCCAGGTCACACCACGTAGCTGGGGCCAAGCCCCAGACCCCCTTCCCAGGTCGCAACCCCCAGCTGGGGCCAAGTCCCCGGACCCCCTTCCGAGGTAACAAACCTTCCCAGGTCACACCACGTAGCTGGAGCCAAGCCCCAGACCCCCTTCCCAGGTCGCAACCCCCAGCTGGGGCCAAGTCCCCGGACCCCCTTCCGAGGTAACAAACCTTCCCAGGTCACACCACATAGCTGGGGCCAAGCCCCAGACCCCCTTCCCAGGTCGCAACCCCCAGCTGGGGCCAAGTCCCCGGACCCCCTTCCGAGGTAACAAACCTTCCCAGGTCACACCACGTAGCTGGGGCCAAGCCCCAGACCCCTTCCCAGGTCACACCACGTAGCTGGGGCCAAGCCCCAGACCCCTTCCCAGGTCACAACCCCTAGCTGGGGCCAAGTCCCCGGACCCCCTTCCGAGGTAACAAACCTTCCCAGGTCACACCACGTAGCTGGGGCCAAGCCCCAGACCCCTTCCCAGGTCACAACCCCTAGCTGGGGGCAAGCCCCGGACCCCCTTCCCAGGTCACAACCCCTAGCCAAAGTTCTACCTCCAAATACATAAGAAATATAAATGCTAAAAACATAAAATTATCCGGGGGATTCCAGTAATTCGAGATACCGCAAGATTGCAAACTATGTCACTGAGAAACACAGGCAAGATTAAAAACATCTACTTTGGAATTCTGTTCCTGAACACTTTCAAATAATGTAAAGTCCCTCAACGAAAACACTGGTTTTTTATACGCACCTTTATAAAAGTCCAACTGGTTGAATAGGTTATAATTCTAGTACATTAAAGAGTTATAGTCACACCTTTGACTCCAGTTGATTAGTCTACAAAGCAGAGATTGACGCTCGCCACAAGGAAAAATACTTATAATAATTTAGTAATTGAAAATGAACTCCAGCAAAACGAAATAAACTATTACCTTTATAATGAATGAAGACTAAATATTCATCTGTCACTAGATAAGGCTTCATATTCAAATCAAAAACCGATTTCTTTGCTCACTCACTGGACGCCGTAAGGACCGGCATATCTGCAGAAAACTAATTTTGTCGTGACAGTGTTGCCAGATGGGTTAGTGTAAATATCCCCAAATCTCATGATAAAAAATCCCCATTTCTACAACTATATATTTTCTTGTGATCACGTAGGCTTTACCAATATAGAAATTACTCTCTATACTTCATATAAGTGCAAGTAAACTAATTGCAACGATATGAATGTTTACTCATCTTTGTTTCTTCATAGAAATGTGTACAGAATATCCCCACCAGGCACCCAAAATCCCCAAATCTAGGGACAAATTCCTACATCTGGCAACGTTGTTTGCCGAACTGGTCGAAAAACAAATCATGACTACTCTACCACCAATTTCTGGGAACTGTTACATCATAACTAACGAGGTAATTATGCCTGTCCAGTTGTGGAAAATGAAGCAAAAACAAATAAACGGATGGAAGATTAATACAAAATATATACGAGGAAGACATTATTATTATTATTATTATTATTATTATTATTATTATTATTATTATTAGCCTACTTGCTAAGCTACAACCCTCGTTGGTAAAACAGGATGCTATAAGGCCATGGAGTCCAACAGGGAAAATAGCCCAGTGAAGGAAAGGAAAATAAAATATTTTAAGATTAACATTAATATAAATATCTCCTGTATAAACTATAAAAAACTAACAAAACAAGAGGAAGAGAAATAATATAGAATAGTGAGCTCGAGTGTACCCTCAAGCAAGAGAACTCTAACCCAAGATAGTGGAAGACCTTGGTACAGAGGCTATTAGCCAAGCAAATACAACATGTTTCAGTGTATCTCCCTCCCCTTGCAACCATGCACTTCTTCTATAAGAGAGAGAGAGAGAGAGAGAGAGAGAGAGAGAGAGAGAGAGAGAGAGAGAGAGAGAGAGAGAGAGAGAGAGAGAGTCTAGTAGCAATGGAAGTACTTATCAAAACCCTATTATATACAGATGTACTGCTTTGTAAAGACGGGATTATATAAACAACGAAAAGTGAGGAGTCTTCTGATTACGCTCGAGAATAGTTAAAAAAATACATTGCAATTATATAAAAAACCCCGTAATTTTTCACAACTTTCTGCTTTAGTTGAATGTCATTGATAAGTTCCAATGGAATGAAAATATTGAAAAGTTGGCAACAATGTTGCCAAAACGACGAAATTAAACAGCCCTGAACTATAGGCAGTGGCCTACTTTGGTGAGGAGATTCACCGTTGAAACTCGAAATTTACTAACAGGATACTCGTTATAAAACCTAAATAAAGTAAAATATATCATGGAAGGCTTCCATTCTGAGAGAGAGAGAGAGAGAGAGAGAGAGAGAGAGAGAGAGAGAGAGAGACTGGCGGCCGTGGCTGATACTGCCAACAACTGTCAAACAGGGCTGTAGACACAGAGAAAAATAGAATCTTGAACCAATTCACTTATTCAAACAAATGAATCAAAAGCTCAGTACCACTTCTAAAATTACTGATGGTGGTTATTGTTATTATTGTTATTATTATTACCTGCTAAGCTACAACCCTAGATGGAAAAGCAGGATGCTATAAGCCCGGGATCGTGTTTACTTTCTTACAGATGAATGATGTCTGTGATAAGGGGTTGTGCTAGATAAATCAGTACTAGGGGTTAATTTTCAACAACAGGTAAAATGATCAATGAATTTGTCTGTCATATACGCTGTGTATGTACAGCTGTTCACTGCTTGCATTTAATACATCAACCGATGAATTGGTTTTGTGTGTATTCATACGCATGCCTTAATAACCATTCTACACCTATCACCTAAAATTCACGAATCCTTCTTACAATTTTGCAAGAAAAAAATTTCGCAAATTTTGTTTTTACAATGTTTAACATTTTGAAAAATATGTAAAAACAATTCAATCAATTTGGCTTCAATTTCAAAGATAAATGTGATTAAAACTCATTACTGGTTCTAAATAGAACACTGACCAGACTTTACGAAGATAAGACCTCCTGGATTCCTCTATGATATCAATTGAGAATTTAGTCCTGTGACTAGCAGTGGTGCTGGTAATTACACAGTTTATTCTTTTATTAACAACTACGATTAAAATACACTATAGGGGTCCTACTTGGAACTCAAAACCACATTAATAATACAGACACATGCTGACGACCCATACAGACTATTCGAAATTAGTGTGAATCATGCAATAGGAGGAAGAACGTTTTGTTATGCTGCACCGAGACTCTTTAACGACCTTCCACTTTATGTCAAGAATAGCAAAAAATGTGGCAGCTTTCAGGAAAAACCTGAAGACTTATCTCTTTGGAAAGTGTTATAATAGTGAACTAAAAACTATTAAGCCTGAATACAAATGCTAGCGAATAACTGAAAAGATACAGAGCAAAATATTAACTGGAAAGAAATTATTTTCAGACTCTTAGTGTCTGATGGAGGGCGAGAAATAGACCCATAAAGGTAAAAGTAAACAGCCACTAGGAAAGTCTCAAACAATAACCCTTCACAAAATCGTATCTATTCAGGAGCTAAAACTATTTTTTGCAAATGCTATTATCATTATTTTTCGTCATTTCAAATCTCTCAAGTGTTTAAAATGATTAAACTTCAACGGAAAATTAAGGGTAAATATATGATACTTTAATTTCTAGCCAAATACATGCGCCACATATTATTCCTACTCGTTATCTTATGTTCTATGTATTTCTGACCTTGATTATTGGGGTAAACCGTTCATGAGTTTTTTTTACCCCCTTCTATAAAGACAATCATGGGGGACCTCATTGGGAAACCTGGGTTTTTACGGAGGGGAAATGTAATAAACGAGTGATTTGCAGCAATGATAATGGTCAGAAATGCAAAATAAGCATAAGATAACCTGTTGGAAAAATATATGGTTCATGTAAGTGGCTGAAAACAGGCCAAAGCGTGATTAACACTTTTGAGATTTGCAAAAGGGTACAGAACCTAACAAATCCACCTAACCTAACCTAGTAGTTCCTAGGTCACAGCCCCTAGCTGGGGGAGGGGGGGGGTGGGGGCAAGCCCCTCGGACCACTCTTCCCAGGTCACAACCCATAGCCGGGGGGCGGACCCCCCTTCCCAGGTCACAATCCCTAGCCGGGGGGGGCAAGACCCCGGGAACCCCCTTCCCGGGTCACAAACCTTCCTAAGTCACAACCACTACCTAGACCCCCCTTCCCAGGTCACAACCCCTAGCCGGGGGGGACCCCCCTTCCCAGGTCACAACCCCTAGCCGGGGGGCAAGCCCCTAGGACCCCCCCTTCCCAGGTCACAAACCTTCCCAAGTCACAACCGCTACCTGGACTGCCCTTTCAAGGTCACAAACTAAAGTAAATCACAAATAAATCCTTACCTTATGATTGACACCCCCCCCCCCCTCTCTCTCTCTCTCTCTCTCTCTCTCTCTCTCTCTCTCTCTCTCTCTCTCTCTCTCTCTCTCTCTCTCTCTCTCGTTTTGTCTTTGCAATCTTTACAGAAGCTTTGCAATAGAAATGTGCTGGCCTTCCCGAAAAAGTAAGTCAGAATCGGACCTTTGAGGCATTATTTCGCTGTTATTTTTCAATTTCACGTGAGAAACAATAGCTTTACACTAAACGCAGAGCATTTCCACCATAATCAATTGCCAACACAAACGCAATTACACTAAATTTTGAAACAGATTGATGTACTTCACTTAAGTTCCTTCTGGGAAACGTCCTCACGTGATGGTGGTTGAGTTGAAACTGAAGGCGGGGGTGATCAAAATATGTCTGTTGTAGAACAACGTCCGGGAACTTAGGAGGAAGTACTTGTAAACTTTTAATTGGTTTAAAAAAAACCACCTGACAATTACGTCACTGTAAATGCACAGAAAACTCCCCAAACACTGGGAATACACGCATCGCGCAATAAGTTCCCTTCAGTCTCTCAGATATAAACAATGGACAGAATGAAAAACATACTTCACATTTTAATAGACTGATATGTAAGTTATCACGACACACCTCCTTGTCCATTTCTTATAGCTTTGTAAATACTTCTCAGATTGGCTCGTTGGAGTAAATTGTTTCTTAAAAACATTTTGTATAACAATTATTCATCATTTGATGGATTTAAACATGGTTTCTTGATATCGTTAACACTAAAAATACATTTAATAAAACATAAATTAAGCAAGTCGACATTCTACCATTGCTCTCCTAAAATAACAAATTAACTTGACCGTAAAATGGGGGTCAAAATTTTTATTCTATTGCAGTTACCCCTATAAAAGAACTCGAAAGTGTCGTTTTCTTTTTAAATTGAAATTTATTAAAAAAAAACGTTTTTATGGGAAACAAAGTTAAAAAGTAAAATTATAATTACACTGGAGTACCGTTTCACTAGTGAACTATAGATTCTTTATGGGGGAAAATGGTATTGAGAAATATGATTCTGTGATACCTTGCCAGGAATGAACCCTGTTAAGGAACGATTATAAAGTCGAGATTCGGTCGAGACTGTAATTGTTCAGTGGTCACTTTTCTCTTGATAGGGTAGAAGAGACTCTTTAGCTGTGGTAAGCAGCTCTTCTAGAAGGACACTCCAAAATCAAACCATTGTTCTCTTGTCTTAGGTAGTGCCTTAGCCTCTGTACCATGGTCTTCCACTGTCTTGGGTTAGAATTCTCTTGCTTGAGGGCACACTCGGGCGCACTGTTCTATCTTATATCTTATTTCTCTTCCACTTGTTTTGTTAAAGTTTTTATAGTTTATAAAGTGATATTTATTTCAATATTGTTGCTCTTCTTAAAATATTTTACACTCTCTCTCAAGCCAGGTCCATAGAATAAACATCTTACGTACGCATGCAAATCTCGCCAGCTCTGGCGTCGACCAACTTTCGTTTGCGGTCGACGTAATTCGATAACAGACTGCGGGGAAATTGCATGCGGTCGACGGTTGGATGTCAGCGGTCTATACCGCAGGAAAGTCATTGAGGTAATGGGCAGAGGAAACGCGTTAATAACGTCTTGCTTTCAGTTCGAATAAGTGGCTGCACAAATCAGAGATGCGAAGCAACCATAGGTTTAAGAAGG